>NW_008666772.1:4021-8298 GCF_000695815.1 Acanthisitta chloris | reverse complement strand
TCAGGAATGGATTCAAGTCCATGAACAAGAAGCTCAAAGAGGATGGAGTCATGGAGTTTGTTGGCTTCACTGATTATCTCTATTTTAGGAACTCTCTCTCTCTCTCTTTAGGAACATGTTGATACAAATAACAGCCCTGTGCTTTGCCCTGGCATGGGTGGCCTTGACTCTGTGCCAGGGGAGCTCTCTGGTGGGGAGGATGAGGGAATCCAACTCCCTATTCCCACCTGCAGTGGATGTGGATTGTTTTGTTATGCAGGTTCCTGAGGTTCCTGTTCACACTTATGTGAGTTTTTAATGCTAGTGAATAACAGTATAACATATTTTGGGGGTTGTGGATTCTGGTGTTGTCCTGCTGTAAAAGAAGACAACTTTTGGTTTAGGCAATACTCAAATTCACCTTGAGTGTCTGTAGGGATTTGGGCAGGTTCCTAGGGTGGAACCATGTCATAGAAGGGTGAAAAACAGCAGCTTGTATAGAAGAATGTGAGAATGTAAGGAACAGACTGGAATTTATAAAACACCAGTCAACAACAAATACAGAAATTGAGCATGTACCTTATTGTCCTTCCTGGATCTGCTTCAATAATCCAAGTGCAATGAAGGTTGTTGTCATATGGTGCTGGGTAACCAGGGGACAAAATACGTCCTGATGTAGCTGCATGAATTCGACCACCACACTCAGCTACAAAATAAGGATCACATTTATTTCTAACAAAACCATAACAACTTGCAATTCCATTTTTTTTCTGTCCACTCCACATCTCTGTATTTTAGAAAAAGGGCACAGAATGACCCAATACCTCTGAAGTAGCAAATGTATATGCAACCTGGACATGAAGACAAATTAAAAATGCACATATGATCTCATTCCTGCCTTGCCATAAAGCAATAAACCATACTCTGTGATTATGTTACTTCACTGACCAGAGTAGTTCAATACTACTTTGAACTAGTAGTAGCTGTTTGAGACTACAAAAGCACAACTTTAGCATGGGCAAGACAGCAAAAATGTTTCAAAAACATCCCATCTAACATGTTTGGCTTTTCTAAGCAACACTGGATGCAAACTTTATGGCACTGGATTTTGTAATTAAAATAGCTTTCTCTGTTGTCCTGATGCCAAAATGCTTTTAGCTTGATGCTTTTGACTTCCTTCTATGCAACTTCAAGTTTAATCCCATCAGAAAGCAGTCAGGTTTTGCCTAGCAATTTCCTTTAGTATTTAAAAATTGAAATGCCATATGCTCACAACGTGAGAGAGTAAATCAGGAAGTTATGATTTGAGCTGTGATTTGATGGTATGTGGTGCCTGGTTAAAAACACATTCATTAACAATGTTCTCTCTGGGTAGATGAGTGGCAGTGCTAAGCATTCAGAATCAAATAATTTCTATATTGCTTGTGTAGAGCATCATGTTCTCCTCTGGGCAGTATGGAAACATACCCTGATGAAGCTGAAACCATGTGAGAGTCATGTCACACTGAACCAAAAAGGATCAGTGACTCTTCAGGTAAGTGATGTACTTGAATTCCTACTTCATTTGCAGTGTTGCCTGACAAGTAGTGGCATTAAAAAGTGCCACCCTGGGATTTTTTCAGGCACAACTGTAGAGCAAACATATTAGGACAGAGATGATGAAGAGCCATGGCAGTCAGACCAAGTCATCTATCAGCAATGCTCCTAACAAATAATAACTCTTGCACTTGCCACCAAGTCACTGCTCACACCTGAGCTAGTACCACAAAGGAAAATTCCTGTAGAGGACATAAGGTGACTGATTTATCCTGCTGGATTGATCACTAAAAACACTACATGCTATTTACAGAACCACAGCAGAAAGTAGATATAGTATAGAATGTCTTCAAATATATCTTTTGCCTAAAATTGCAATTAATCATGCTATTTACAGAACCACAGCAGAAAGCAGATTTAGTATAGAATGTCTTCAAATGTAACTTTTGCCTAAAATTGCAGTTAATTTCCATCACACAACAATGTTCAGAATGCAATATTCACTGTGAGAGAGAACTATAAGACAACTGATACACTACTGCATTTACCAAAGAACATGAGAGAGAACTATAAGACAACTGATACTACTGCATTTACCAAAGAACTCAACTCAGTGAAACCAAAATCATTTGACCTCAAACTAATTGACAGATTTGCTTGAAAGTTCTGAGAAAACTAATTTAGAAACAGAATACACCATGAAATTTGGGAAGATGCATCACTCAGCTGGCATTTCTTAAACACCATTTTAGGAGCAGATCAAAAGTAAATGTTCAGAAGTGATTGTAAAAAAAAATTCAAAAGGTTCATTTTCAAATATGCAGAAATGAGCAAAGTGTAAAACCACCATCTCAAAAAATGTACTAGATGAAGTAAACAACTGTCTGACTTTTATTTAAGCAAGTTCTATAATCTTCTAGAGAAAAATTGCAAGACTTCATTGTTTCTTCACTAAGGCTCAGCACACAGAGAAAAAAAGAATATGAATGCTAAGACCAACACATCTCTAAAAATTGCTAAGTGTAGACTATGTGGAATATATTTATGTATAGGTTGGAAATTTTTTCTGAGACTGAAATGATGGTAAAGACAATGATGAATGTAAATGTCACTGAAGAGAACAGCAAATACCAAATGCTGATCTGAATAACAAGGCAAAAAAATAAATATCATCATCTCCACAAATAGGAGGATATTAGGGAAATGTGTCTAAGAAAGAAAGTGATGTTTGGAAGCTCATGACAACTTCAGAAAAAAAAGGAAAAAAATAAGCCAATCAAATCAGAGTAGAAAGAAATAAAATTGTGATCACAGAAGGTAAAACTGAAGGAAGAAGAGACTTCATAAGCAGCTCTGAAGGGGAGGGAGGACGAAAGCATGAAATAACCTCCAGATGCTTAGCTGAGTTTTTAGGGATCTTTGTGACAAGTTTTCCTGTGCACAGAATAGGAAAAAACTCCATAATTTAACAGTGACAACCAACTGTATTCAAAAAACTGTTTGCAAAGAGTCACCTCGAGAAGATTTTAAGAGAGAATAATGAACATGTGACTTCTTTGGGAACTAATTAATGTTTCATAAGAGGTTTAAACTGAGAAATGAGAAGAGGCAGTTTATATAAAACTGATTCGATCCTAAATTTGATTTTAAAGAGGGACAGGGGCAGGGAATGAAAATATATGTAGTGAGATAAAGATACACAAAAAAAATAGCTTTTAGCTGAACAAACAGAAAGTAAGGCCAAAATCTGTCTCATGGTAACAAAAGAAAACTGACTGTTCTAGTGAGAGGGTGACATAATTTCACTTACAAATGAAACCAGACCTTCAAGAAATATTGGTAAAAATGATTCTGAAAACTTATAAACAAAATACAGAAACCAAATCCGGTAATTAAAGGTCCAAAGTCAAACTGCAAATGGAAAGGGAAAAGATAGAGTGAAATATAGAAGATTAAAAGTATATTGTTGTCAAGAAAACTGGAACTGGAGGTGGAGATGTGGAACTGGAAGGAGCATTACATAGCAGTGATGTAGCTAACTAAATCAAGTCAAAGTGAAAAAGCATATATAGGTCATTTTGGAGAAGGATTATGAAAGATGTTTTAATGGAGTAAAGATGGTAATTTTCTCTAGCTTCACTTGATCCTGGGTTCCTTGGCTTCCTCTGCATCAGACTGGAATATAAAGATTATGGGGTTTTAAATATTATTTTAATACTATTATAATATCATTTTAAATGCTCTATGGTTGAGAGTCAACCTCCCACATAGAGATTAGAAGGCAAAACATCATGCAGAGAAAAGGAAATAGGGAGATGGTTGGATTTATTCACTTAACAGACTTGAAACCAACAAGTGTTTTAGAGTTGATTCAAATCCTTCCTTGGTAGTGAACACAGGCACAAGAATATATTGCAGAAAATGACCTTAGAGTAATGACTTCACTTAGATTAAATGGGGAGTTAGGCAAAGGTAGGACTAATTACAGCTCTTCTCTACAAAAGGGCAAACTTGGAGGAAAAGGAAGCTAGCCAATTAAACTGAAGAGCTTGAGGACCTGAATGCATAAAGAGGCTGGAAAAGGCTTTAAATCAAAACTGGATGAAGCTGTTTTGACCTCTCATATACATAGGAGAAAACTTAGAGAGATAATTCTAGAAGCGAGTGGGAAAAATAACACCTCTCCTAAGACAGCAGAAATGCTGCTCACTGATGCTCTCCTGGCACTTACCCTCTGGGGTAGCTGAACATTTGTAAGGAAG
>NW_008666772.1:0-3964 GCF_000695815.1 Acanthisitta chloris | reverse complement strand
TAGCACCCAAAATGGGAGAGAGGCAGCAAAGATCCTGCAGGTGAGGCGAGTGCTGAACGCAGCAGAGCCCAAACTAAGCATCAGAAGACACACAGAAAGGAAGACTCATGGGAACTCCATGTGAAAATTGAACCTGGGAAGCCACTGATAATTTCTGGATGGGAAAGCAAAACTGAAGGAAGCAAAGTGTCTAGCAAAGGTACAATGGGCAACAGCTATGGTGGTTAGTTATCTTCTGCATCTCACTTAGTAACTTTCTATTTTGCATCTATGTTGGTTGTGATGAAACAGTTTTAGGCCCCTGAAGACATGTGATATTCAAAGAAAAGGTCTCAAAGCCATGACAGGTGAGCTATCCTAGCATGGCAGCAATGACTCAAGAGCACACAGATACATCAGCCACCAGTGGGGAATGAGAATTCAACATCAGCTTCCTCAGAACGACCTGCTGAAATCATTTCTGATGGAAACAGCCACAGCTTCAGTTATTTTATGGCTTTCCTAGTTTATGAAGTGTTTAGATAATCCCACTGTCTGTGACAGCATCTCAGACTCGATGACCCAGGTACAAACAGAATCAAAGCAGAACCAAAGTCTTTCATCCAAGGCTGCTCTACAGCAATAAGTGTTTCCCAGTAGTTTTATAGCCATTAATACCCAACCACCTATTTCAGACAACTTATACTGCCATGTCCACATTAAACCTTTACTTGAAATTTGATAGATGTTTCCATTATTATCATCTCACAAAGCATAGAAAACCAGAATATTTGGGGTTTTTTTCCTTGAAACAGTAAACTAATCCTTGTCACAATCCATATTACCTATGCAAGTAGGCAAAGGTTTGTCCCAAACTCTTCGATCTCCACTTAAGCAGGTCATGATACTACTACCATGCATTGTATAGCCAGGATTGCAGCTGTATAAGATGACAGTGTCTATAAAGTGACCTTCATCTCGTATCTTGTAGCCATAGTTGGGTATGCCTGGATCTTCACACTTCACTAGGTCAAAACCTGCAAACAGATATGGAGAGAGAAAAGAAGATGAAAAGACACAGAGATATAAAAATATCTAACAAAAGATAATGTCATTGAATCTGATCCTGATGCAAATTATGTTCTTGTGATTCAGTTACATTAGATGTATCCACAGCCTTGAGCAACCTGATCCAGTGGGGAGCTGTCCCTGCTCAGGGCAGGGGTTGGGGCTGGATGATCTGTAAGGTCCATTCCAACCCCTAAATTCTATGATACTCAATTATCCTTCCAAAGACCTTGGCTGTTTACAAGCACTTTCTGGAATTCAGCTCACACTGTCTACTACATTATGGCTGAGATTGTTTCAAAGAGTCTTATACAACTCAGCTTAGAATGTGTTAGCATTCACCCTAACATTTCCACTGTCCAGAGAATCACTTCCCCATGCTCATACTCATGCCCTGGCAATATTTAATCTCCTAACAGAGATGTAGGCTTTGTGACAGAAGGAGTATCTATAATCACACATGGTACAAAAAGATTAAAGAGATTTATCATTATCACCTTGCTAAAGGATTTTTTTTTCCATGTGAATATTTGCACATCCCTGCAATTCCTTTTTGTAGCACAGAAGATGTTTCTGGTTTTCTTTTACCTTATTAATAGCTCACATCATTACTGTAAGTCACTTATTCCTTCAAGTATTCACTAACATAGAGGTTTTGCACCTTCTTTGCTTTGCAGACTGTTAGGAGTTCTCTTTTTCCTCTGTCTATCCCAAGGTGAATTGCCTACTCCTTCAAGAGCTTCATACTCTACAGATACTCACTAAGGAGTATTTCTCTATTTGTAAATGACAAAGTACCTCTGAAAATAATAAATATCTGCCTGTCTAAACTCCCAGGTCCCTTTCTCCTGGTGCTCTCCAGTCACTCTGTCCCAGCCTGGAGCTCTGCATGGCATTGGGATGGCCAAAGTGCAGGACCAGCACTTGGCCTTGTTAAACCTCATCCCGTTGGACTCAGCCCATCTCTCCAGCCTGTCCAGGTCCCTCTGCAGATCCCTCCTGCCTTCCAGCAGATCCACACTCCCCCAGCTTTGTGTCATCTGCAAACTTGCTGATGGTGCACTCAATCCCCTCATCCAAACCATCAACAAAGATATCAGAGAGAACTGGGCCCAGCACTGACCCCTGGGGAACACCACTAGTGACCAACTGGACGTGGCATTGTTCACCACCTCTCTCTGGGCCATATACTTTTATAGGTTAAGACATGCTCATTTGGTGATTTTTCATTTTTGTTTGTTATCATTTAGCTTTGTCTTGTGTTTTTATTGCAGCCTGTGAAGATTCTGTTTGGAACAGATCCTATATACAGACAACTTATGGAAAGGAAACTGTAAGAGCTTCTTTTCATTACTGGATTGTTCTGCTCAGCTGACATTATCCAGCCTGAGGCAAAGCCATGATATTCCTCCATTTGAGCCTGTTTATGTGCTAGAATAATTGACTGACTCTGCAGTTTCAGAACATTGTTTTCACTGACATTCCAACATTTTCAATTACTGGAGAACAGGAAATGAACTAAATTAAATTTCACTTGGTGCTCCTCTGAAATTAATTTCCAGGTTTAAACCATTAATATAAATTTAGATTATGCTAATTCAGATTCACCTTCCATGCATTAACTTTCAGTATCCCTTGAAAGAGTTAGGGGTAAAGAATTATTATAACACAGAACTTCAACTGAAAATTAGAACTAAACCTTTAGCAATAGCAGAATACTCTGGATGGCAAACCAGAGCATCATGTCTGAAAAATAGTGCACCACTGATTTTCTTAAAATGAAAAATATATCTTGAGACCAGTGGAAAATATATTGTAAATTTACCAACTGTGCATGCTAAATATACAGGATGGTATATGCAAATTAAAATATTAAACATACATTCAAAAAAAGAGATCAAAATCTCTGCAATTCAAGGCCAAAGGGAATGGTCTGAAGTTGTGTCAGGGGAGGTTTAGGCTGGAGATTAGCAAATGGTTCTTCCCATGATAATGGATTCAAAATTTGTGGAAGCCACCATTAAATTACGATTTGTGTATGTAACATTCACACTCAAAAAGACAAATCCTTAGTGAGATTTTTTTTCCAGCCCTCATTTCCAACTTAGCACAGACGTACAGGAGAATATCTCATTTCACATCCCAAGGAAATGCAGGATACAAATAAGAGGCAAATGCTGAGGAATTAACATGGAATTTCATTATTAATCTCCAGCAGCAAATCTGGGACAAGTGAGTGAATGACCTTCAGAAAGTTAAAGTCTAGCTACAGAGCATAGCACAAATCTCTACAAGATTTTGAGCCTTCATAAAGTCTGTAACTAGTTCTGCATCTTTCTGAAACAGAGCAGTCTGTTCTGAAGCAGAACCTGGTGCAGAGTGGCCCAGTGCAGCCAGGCATGGTCCTCCAGATAATATCTGTCACTATTTCTGGATGGACCCTTCCACTGGCTCACTGCAATGTATTCTGAGGCTGATTCTGCAGCTGAGTGAAGCTTTTGGTTCTATTTACTGCACAGGACTGAGGAACCATGAAATTGCCATGGAGAGCTAGATAAGCTGCTCCTAAAAATGTAGATACCTGGATAAGGTCTGACAGTAACTTCATGCTGTCTCAGACAGGCAACTACCAGTGCAAGAACCTGGTAAAAAAATCTCAGGTCTGAGGAGAGTCCAAAGAGCAATTCTACAGAGTGGTAAAGTTCCTTATACATCACAACCTCAGGATATTTTCTGAGGACATGGATGGATGGTATCATGAATACAGACAACTATCTTCAGGCACCATGAAAGAAAAAGTTTTGAGATTTCAAGCTGGAGCTGTGAAAGGAAAGAATGTTTTCTTCTCAATTGTTTGGAAACTTTTACTGAGAAAACTGTGGAAGTACAATTTGTCCTCAACATCAGAAGGACATGG
>NW_008666771.1:7781-9322 GCF_000695815.1 Acanthisitta chloris | reverse complement strand
GCTATAAAATATGGAATCTTTATTTTAAATTACTGAATGTATCTTACAGGTCCATGGGAGTGGGATGTATGTGTATCTAGTAATCTCAAGATTCCTTTTGAAATGAAAATTAAATCTTTTTTGAAAGTTCAGTTCAAAGGGCTATTTGTTTTCGGTGCCTCTTCAGAGGTACTCAGCTATACTAAAGAAATTAGCTGTCTTGGAAGAAAAGATTTACTTAAACTGTTAATCTTGAAATTTCTGCTCTGTCAGATCATCATCTTTTGCCACTCTAATCTGTGTTAACTTGGCCATATAGTAATAATTAATATATCTTGGCTTTACAAATAGATTGTATAATAAAACAGCTATATAGTAAGGAGGAGCAAAGCATTAACTTCTGCAAGTTTTGCTTAACTGAAGGGATAGATTGCAAGAAAAAAACATTGCAAAACAAAGTAGAATGACAGTTTTTCAGCTGTTTTGTCTAATTGCAAAACAGGAATGGGGATATATATGCAGTAGCTTTTTTAAACAGTTAATACTACACTTTGCAGAGGTCAGTGGGTTTTTAAACTAATACTAGCTGTTTTTATGTTACTATTATTTTTCTCTTGAACTTGTGTACAGCTTTGGCATATAATAAGCATTTATAAAGGAAAAGCTTAACTAAATATTTAATATGTAGCAAACCTACCATATGGGAAAACAGTCAATGAATGCAGAAAATCAAGAATTTAAGCTGGTGATATACTGTCTTGCACGCCAAATGCCTTTTAAGTTATTAGTTTATTAAGTTGCGTCTAGTGATACTGTGGAAAGATTTGTGTACACCAGCTAGTACCTACCACATGCGTTTGGGATGTCTGAGAACACCTTGCATGATGTCACTGGTTTCATTGCAGTATTGTATTTCAGTGTGACTGGTGCTACAAGCATTGTTGTTTTCACACCAGCTTTTCATAATTAATGAGGACAAACTGTGAATTGGCTGAAAGAAAAATACTGGACTTGGTAGATTCGGATCTCAAAACATTCCTAGGAAGTATCTTTCAGATGAATAATAGAATGATAAAATATGACAGGACCAGCAGTCTTGAACCCACTTTCTTATTAGTTCAAGATATATCATTACTAATAGAACTAATAAGGCCAGCTTTTAAGTTAGAGTTATATGTCCAATGCTAATCTTTTGTTCAGGGAAATAAAACACTGTAGTGCAGTTTGGTTCTCATAGTGAGCTTGGCTGAAGAAGGTCACTATATAGGAGATGCAACTTGTTGGAATGTGAAGGAGTAAAGTTTGGATGCTGGAGAATACTTCAAAATATGTTAAGCAACAGTGTTTCTGTTAACATAGTTATTCTGAAAGCTCATAAGCAAAAGTGAACCGTAGTTATATAATACTGCATTCAGCGAAGGTAAGGAATGGATCGTGTAGCTGAGCTACACAAAGCGTTTGCTAAGAGCTCATGCTGTCTTACTCTTCAGACGTCACATTGATCACGGTGAAAATAGGCACAAAGGTGTTGCAAACTTTAGGATCAATGCTTCTAGCCACTG
>NW_008666771.1:0-7744 GCF_000695815.1 Acanthisitta chloris | reverse complement strand
TCTGAGTGGGGGATGGTCTTTGTTTGGATCCATTTAATCTCTGTGAGTTCAGGAGGCTTATTAAAAGCTAAAATACAGCAATAAAAGCCTTTGAAATGTGAGGTGACAGTGAAACTAGAGGGAGCGCAATGCTAAGGCTGTGAGCAGTGCTTCCTACAACCACATATGTTGAAAAATGTCTTTTAAAGTAAAGTAGTAAACCTCATAGTCCTGATTTACATGTATATTATGCAAGCTTCAAAGGAGTATCTGCTCGCTTCTTTAGTAGGTTCTTTTAAAACAGCGGCTGGCGAGTGTTTTTTTTCCTTCATGAGGACTTTTATCAGCACTTGGGGGTAGGAGGAAAGCACCTTCCAGAAATGGATAAGTAAAGCATGACTGAAAGGTCAGTAGTTTTTTTTAATTCAGGATTCTTAAACATTTTATCGTTGCCCACTACTTTATCATAGAATTCTAGAGTGGCTTGGGTTGGAACTGAGCTTAAGGATGGTCTCATTCTAGCCCCCTGCCATGGGCAGGGACACCTTACACCAGGTCATTTCGCTCCATGTCCTGTTGAATCTGGCCTCTAACACTTCCGGAGATGAGATAGCCACAGCTTCTCTGTGCAATCTGTGCCAGTGCCTCACCACCCTCACAGAGAAATTTCTTCCTAACACCTAATCTAAATCTCCTATCCTTTAGTTAAAACCATTCCCCCTTGTCCTATCCCTATCTGCTCATGTAGAAAGTCCTTCTCCATCTTTTTTATAATCTCCCTTTAAATACTAGAAGGTCACAGTGAGATCTTCCATAATTCCTGAGAGATTTTAGGAGGAAATGTGCCTTTGGCAAAGATTCCATGTTTATTTCTTTCTTCAGTTCAGATCTCCCTTTCTTACTCAGTGATGTGACTTGTTAGTCCTACACTACACAGAGCCAACTAGGCTAAATTAGGTTTGGATTGTATTTTGACTAATGATGGTTTAGTTTAAATTAATTTATTTTTGAAGGATTAGTTCCTTAAAATAGTTTAAAATAGTGAATTCCAGCTGAAATATGGACAAACATGTTAAGGATTGTTTAAACACTGCACTTTTATGTACGTCCCTTTAGACAAAGTGTTAAGCTACACAGAGCCAACTAGGCTAAATTAGGTTTGGATTGTATTTTGACTAATGATGGTTTAGTTTAAATTAATTTATTTTTGAAGGATTAGTTCCTTAAAATAGTTTAAAATAGTGAATTCCAGCTGAAATATGGACAAACATGTTAAGGATTGTTTAAACACTGCACTTTTATGTACGTCCCTTTAGACAAAGTGTTAAGATTGTGATAAATCCAAGTCTTCCAGCAAGTTTGGGGTAGTCCAAATGTAACACTTAGACTATTTCTGAGCTAAAAGAAGTTGATTATGGAAAGGAGAATAGGTTGTGTAGGTGATGTTCTCAGGCAGCACTTGTCCTCTTTTGGTATCTTCTCAAGGCTGTAGGATTTGCCAGGTTTTGAGGTATTTTTAGCTGCACAGCTGTTTCCTCTTACAGAATTCTCTTGCATAAGAACCAACAGGTTAAGTAATGGGGGGAAACCAACTAGTATTGGTACAAAAGAACACCCATGTACAGAAGCACAAACTTAGAGAAAACTCATTTCTGTGGCAGTTCTCCTTTGAGTCGCAAGTACTGCAAGGTGTGTGAATAGAGGTATGTTCTTTCCTGGGCTGTGAAGTCGTATTTGCCTACCAGCAAAAATGCCACTGAGATAAATCAACACAACAATTAGGTAGCATAACCTCACTCTGTATAATGGTTAGTGAGTGTAGAAATTTCAGCTAACTTCAAAAGAACAATTCAGAGTTTTGTACTTTGTCACAGTAACTACAGCTAAGAGGTAATAGAGGTCTTGGATGTACCACACAGAAGATTTGATGCATCTGATCTTAAAGCTGTTGGAAGGCTTTACAAGGTAAAAGGCCTTATGCCTCCCTCTCGAAGGCCTGTGCTTTCCACAGAGATTCTGATCAGTTTTTAAATACTATGCTTCATGCTTTGTCACATGACATAATTTGCACATTTATGTGTTAGACACAACCCCTTCCCAGACTTAATTCCACAGCTCGTTTTGTCACTATAAAGTTACTAGATAGTTTTAGTGAAGATTTAAGAATGAAGTGCACAGAGAAAACAGAATCATTGAATGAGAATGAGGCCAAAGTAAATTGTGTGTTCTCTTGGAGAAATCTTTATGACAGCAAAATCTTAATGGAAGAAGGCCACAGCAGATCATTTGTATTCTAAATTGAATATTAGATGTGAATCTTTACCATTATGAGTAAAACTGTTATTTTTAGCATCTGCAGCCTAAATTTGAAATGGTAAACTAAGAGCAATATTTTGACCTCACTGATACTTACTCTTAACTCTAAGCAACAAGTGTTGAAGCCAAATGCCTGATCTCATTAAGCAGGCTAATGCAGAGTGGTCAGGCTGTGCATCCAGAGTGCTTTTTGTGCGACTCCTTCTTCAAAAAGGTCTGCCATGCTTTGTGATTTCTGTGGCATATGCAGTGAAGTGGATGGCATGTCTCATCTCCACCTCTGAATACTAAAGTGAAAGGTCTTTGTCATGTGAATGAGATCATGAGGCCAAGGTGATGTTTCCAGGCCGCTTTTACTGACATCTGTATATGCTGCACGTAACTTTTTCCAGTCTCTCACTGTGGACTGCCAGGAGAGTAATGCTGCACTGGATGTTGTTTTGCATGCCAGTGTGTATGTATTTTTATAACTTTGATTTCAATGGTGTTTTAAATAGAAATTATTTTTATTCCTAATACCATGGATCATATTTTCATTTTTAAAATTAATATCAGTGCCTGCAACTAGAAGTCAAACACTTCTATGCGATTTTTTTAAACTTCATGTCCAGACTGAATTATTAACAAGTATGCAGTTTTATATCAAAGTGCAAAATCCACCTGTAAATACAAACTTTTTCCATGTGATCACACATCAGTCAAGAATCCTTACTCGTATTTGCAGCATTTCTGTCAACAACATACTATCTGTACGCCTGCTATTTATAATACACACACCTCAGTAGAGTTTTGAGAGTAGCTTTTTACAAACTCTAGTAGTAGGTCATTCCTATTTTATAATGCTGCAAAGGATTTTTTGAAACCTGGCTTAAAATTGCAGTGCTTAAAGTCGGTCTTGTTCTCTTTTCCTCTATTCATAGGAAATCTGCTTCCCATATATGTTCAGAGCTTAAAGAATGCACATTTATAGTTTCGATAAAAACCTAGGGTGAAGAAAAATGCACCAAAAATTCTATTTCATATCTACCATTCATACCCATGTCATGATGTGCCAACAAACAGCTTTTATTTTTCCTGTCTTCCATCATTCCTTTGTCCCATTGTTAACAATCTTACCCATTTTCGGTGTGTAAGGTTTTCTAGGAAGAATACACATGGAGAAATACTCTGTAATAGAAATTACAGAAAACTAATGTTTCAGTCTTCCCATTTATGTGAGCAAATATTAATGTAAAGATGATATTAAATAATTTAAGCCTAAAATTTCTCATAAGGTAGACTTGTTACAAATTGCACTGGGAACATACTCTAAGTTGTAAATATTTTACTTTAAATATGCCTCTTTGTTGGTGGGAACACACAAATTCAGTGCTGTTGTTCTGTTAATATTTTTTTTTAAAGTGAAAAGCACATAATACTTTCTGCTCTAGAAGAAACCTAAGACAAAAAGACTCCCCTCCCTTCATTTCAGTACATGCCAAATGGGAAATACACTAATGTTATTTATGTAAATTCTAGTTTCCTCTTATTGCTACATTACTGTTAAAATATGATTTTTATAGTTAGAGCTTTGCAAGTACTAAGACCAACATGCTTCACAGTGAAGATGGTGTCAAGTGGCATTTGCATTATGCTGGTCTGGTGATGCATTACCTGCTGTGCAGCACATTTTGGAAAAGCTGTGTTTTGGGTTGGGGATTTTTTGGTTTCTTTTTGTTTGTGTTTTTTTAGTGTCATGGCTAATACTTGGGTACAATTACTACAAATAATAAAAGAAACTCCAGTAACATTGCATTCTTTTTGTACACTGTAAAGTGCCTAAGCATGGGTGATCCTGATAGCCCTTGAAATGGACTTTGCTATGAAATTATTGTTTCTTTACAGTTCTGGGGATATGTAATGTCCATATGTGGTTTTGGGTTATTACACAATGGAGGGAAGTTAGATTTTTAACAAATCTTTTTCCATTCCTGTTTCTGTAATCGTAATCTAACAGCTTTGCCCATACCTGACTAGTAATTTAACACCTTCCTGCCACCTATGCATTGTTCTCTTTTTTAATGACTGAGAGATAAAGAATTTACAAGATTCTGAAAGGGTTGACTTACAGAGTTTTGTAGTGACACCCTGGTTGCTTATTATACCCTCATTGTGCAGGCACATGTGTGACTTCAGCCAGGTAAGTTGTTTTTCTTGAACTCAGAAACGCTACACTGAAGTTCACCAAATCCATGTGGATTTGGAGCACAATGAGTACCAAATATAATATAGCTGGCTGACACCAAGCAACTCAGCTCCAAAAAGTTACACCTTACACCATTTTGTGGAGTGCTGTTAGGGTGTTGAATAGCAAAACCACCCTTACCTTTAAGCTACTTCCCCACCTCTGAGAATGCGAGAGCTGAAGGTTGAACATGCCTGCTCTGTTTCAGCAGGGGAATTAAAAGTGAGGAAACAGCAGGTGTCTGCTCCTGAGTTAATTCTGCATTCTAAATGTGAAGTGCTTGTAAGTAGAGGTGGTCTTGCTGATTCAAATCTACCAAAGGAAGCCTTCTTCTGAGGAAGGCTTGTAAAAATGTGTAGAGGTTTTAGCTCTAAAAAGTGGCTGTAGCAATCTAAACTGTATATAGTACATGGTTTGGGAAAACTTGCTCCAGTAAGCTTGCTAAACATTTCCTCACACTATTTGTAGGAAATTACATTACTTTTTTTACTGTAGAGCATTTAAGAAGCTGGTTTTGGCTTGCTCAGGCAGCATTTTATATTAGGGTGAAAATGGTAAAAATTGGTTTGTTGTCTAAACGCCTAAATTGCTTTAACAACAATAAATTTTGCAAAGTTGAAGGAGGGTTATACTTTCTTATTCCCCAATCATTTTGTTGAAATATTATAGTTTAACTTTGTTCCTATAATGCACAATTATTAAAATTAAATCTATTAGTTGCTAATGGTGAAACCACAGCAAATCTAAGAGAAACTGTGATATCTGCTGTATATTAATTGCCCCATCAACTTGCTTGCCTTTGTAAAGCATTGATCTATGTTGGACATTTAATGTCTACTGCAGTGATACTCATATAGTATTTTAGTGTCCCTTCATGTACTCTGCATGCCTTGCATTTGTGCACTGTAAAAGGATAGACTGTTTTACAGTACTTTAGGTTTAAAAAACCCCCATTATTTTATATAGTATTTCCCTTAACCAAAATAGGACAATTTCTAAAGCCAAAGATCAATAAATGTTTATTGTCTATCAGTGTGATTTTTTTCCCTATTTTGTGTGATATATGCTACTTTTTATCAACTTGTGCAAAATCTGCAGAGAATGTGTGACAACTAGACTTTTTATCAGTTTCTCTACTAGTCTAAATTGTTTATTTTTTTTAAATAATTGAGTAGACCATTTATCCTGTCTTTGTTTGGGGTGCAGCAGAATAAACAATTTTCTAGTATAAATGTAGATGTCTTATTCATATGAACAGCAGTTTACCCACAAAGAACCACTTACGGATTTGATATGAATATTTTACTTACTGAGTGTTTCACAATTTACATTTGGGAACAGCTTCTGGGGAAAAGATTGGCCATACACTAGGATGAGTAGAAGAAATTCGGAGTTTCTCAGTACACTCACAGCATTTGTCACCTTTCTTCTTGGCTGTCATCCTTTCTAATAGGAAACCACTTAGAAAGAAATAGAAACGTGTTTAAAAGCATTACATGGTCTCTTCTATTACTTTCATCCTAACAGCACTAAGAGGGAACATACTTATGTGAGAAGGGGCGATTTCTTCAAACCTTCAGTGCCAGTGTCACACACCAGAGACATCCCTTTCTGGCTTTCCACACCTTTACCCCCTGCCAATGACTGCCAGTGCCTTTGAAAGACTTACATTAACAGTTTACAGAATAACACTCTTTATTAATAAAATGTTGACAGGTGGTAGTATCTGACTGCAAAAATATATTCAAAGCAATACATTAATTCAAAGGAATATACTAACAAGCTCTAATCCCCAATAAAAGCTGCTTAAGATAATAATTCAGTGAGCATAGAGTATGGCTCTTACCTATAGGTGGCCCTACCAGGGGAGAAGCCCTGTTCAACCCACTGACTGATCCCAAAAGTTACAATGATGGAGGCTTACTCCCCTTCTCCCCATCTTCACTGACTTTTACACTATTTCTTTACATTTGGGTGGAGCTTGAGTGACTTGAGTCATATGTCTTACTCAGTGAAGGGTGGTTGTACCTTGGGGGTGGGTGTCTCAGTAAGCCTTGAAGTAACGTTGGGTTGGGGACATGCATCAGTCCAAGGAGAGTTATTTTGCCATGGTTTTACAGCAGGACATCTTCCTTTCTCTCCCTTGGTTTTCAGCTGCTGTACAGCTTAGCAGCTAGAAAGTATCACTGAGTTTTGACAAGGGTTTTGACAGGGGCTGACCATGGTGTTTCCATGCCCTGCCTCCAATTAGTTCTTAGACTTTCTTTGTATAGGAGGTGACTGCATTCTGTCCAGGAAGTAGCAACCATATTTCCCCCTGTAATTTCCATACTGTTATTTTTTACCCTCAGTCACCTTCCCACAATTTGATAACATCTTGTAATGTTTGGGGGTTTTTCATTTGATTTTTTTGAGTATCAGATTTGGTTATGCTTGGATTTTCTTTCTATTTGTGCAGCACATGCAGATTAATGATGCCCAAATTGCTCAGATCTGCAGCAGTAAAAAAAAAATCCTTTTGAGGAAACATCCTTCTTTAACCTAAAACCCAAGTGGTACCAAAGATCCCTTCGCTTATAGCTGACAGTGCTGCTGCAGAGAGGAAAAGGGGCCCGTGGTCCTAAGAAGAGCCAGCCTTAATTTTTGGGGTGGGGATTTGAAAGTGTCCCAGGCATTTGCAGTGTGGGACCCTATCCAGAACGCGATCAATCTGAGAAAACAGCAAGACTAAAATTGTGGTTAAGAGGAAGGTAAAGCACTATGGTGAGAGATCTGCTTGTGTCTCAGAAGTCTTCTCAGCCTTACGCTTTCTCCATGCAATCCGAAGCTTGAGGCTGCCTTGAGATTCCACAGTCCCCAGGACATTTCTGCTGGTTTCAGTTGGGATGGAGTTAATTATTCTTTTTCTCGCAGAAGCTAGTATAGTGTGGTGTTTCGATTCAGAGTGATAATACTGTTGATAACACACTGATGTTTTGGTTTCTGCTAAGTTGTGTTTATCCTAAATCAAGGACATTTTCTTTCTTGTGCTTCATGCTCTGCCAGTGAGAAGGTACACAGGAGGAACTGGGAGGGAGCATAGCGGACAGGTGACCTGAACTAGGCAAAGGGATATTCCACACCATGGCACAGCCCCATGCCCCAAACAGGAAGGGGTTGATCCGGGGGGAGGGACAGGGTTGCGTCAGTCTGCGGGTAGTGAGTAATTGTATTGTGCATCACTGA
>NW_008666770.1:0-925 GCF_000695815.1 Acanthisitta chloris | reverse complement strand
TCCGGGCAGCCGCTGCCTGCTCCATCCGGCCAGAGCAGCCCCGACTCGGGGTCTCAGTCCTCCAGACCGGGGGGCTGAAATGCTAAGTTCTGGACATTATGCTGATGCCAGAGTTGATTTATAGATGAATCTTGACTGTCTTGTGATTTATATCCTTTGTGTTACTTGGGTGAACTCTTAAAAGTAGATATAGATGTAGCAAAATCCTTGTGTTAGCTGTTTTTAATGATAAACAAGACGCCTTAAGGACTGGTGATTGTTGCAAGATCTTGTGCAATTGCCTGTAAGATATTTTGAGAAACCCCACCAACCGCGCCCTGGGTTGCAATTTTGGACACCCCACCTACGAATGGATGCACTGCGTAGGACTCCCCAGTTGCCGGGAAAGACTTTCCAAATCCTCGCTGCAACCAGGGGCTCCTCACCCACTGTGGATCTGGATGATGATAAAGTGTTAGGGCAATTGGTGATGTATCTTTCTTAATCACTATTCTTTCCTGTATGTAGTAATGATTAGGTGTATAACTTTTTTTATTGTCTTTGTTGCTTATGTTGCTTGCATTAGAGCTTTGTAAACTAACTGTATAAATAATTGATTATTCATTTTCCCTATTATTTAAAACACCAATAGTAAAATAAACCTACTCTTTTCGTTGGTGCCTGTGTCATCTCTGTCACCCCCGTCAATTGGCACAACCTGGCGACTCGGCAGACCCCACGGGGAGCTCACGGGGTGAAGCCACACGGACATGTCACCTCGTCACATCCCTTGTTTCCAATCTGGGGGCTGCGGTGATGAGCCACGCGTGGGTGTCAGGGCTAGCTGCACCGTGCGGCGGGTGCTCCCGGTGGAACAGCAGTATCCCTGTCCCTGGTCCCTGTCCCTGGTCCTGGGCAGTGACAGGAGTCAGAAAACTCATTTTAC
>NW_008666769.1:0-2036 GCF_000695815.1 Acanthisitta chloris | reverse complement strand
TTTAAAAAATTGTACAAAATTTCAAAAATTTGACAAATGTAAAAAAATTTCAAAATGTTTTAAAGTTCAAAAAATCAAAAAATTTAAAAACATTTTGAAAAATTGTAAAACGTTTAAAAAATGTACAAAATTTCAAAAAATTTCAAAAACTTAAAAAAATTTCAAACAATTGCCAAAAATTTCAAAATGTTTAAAACAATTTTAAAGTTTAAAAAACTTCAAAAAACTTCAAAAAACTTCGAAAAACTTCAAGAAATTAAAAAAATTTCAAAACATTTCAAAAACTTTGAAAGCATTCAAAAATAAAACCATTTCAAAATATTTACAAGATTTAACAAAATTTAAGACATTTCAAAAAATTTCAAAAAAATGTAAATTTCAAAAATCTTAAAAAAATTCAAAAAATTTAAAACAATTTTACAAAATTTCAAAAAAAATCCGAATTTTTTGGGGGGTCCCCCTTAAAAAACACCCCTAAAAATGGGGCAAAAATGGCGAAAAATGGAAGAATTAATTTGGATTTTTTTTGTTTTTTCTCCCAGGGTTGAGGTTGCCGTTAGGGGGGGGTGGAATTAGGGGAGGGGTCGAAGAGACCCCCCAAAAATTTGGGGGAATTTTGGGGTCTCCCCCCGAAGTTTCTTTGGCTGCTGCGATCGCTGCTGCCACCAGGCAGGATGAGGATGGAGACACGTGAGTTTTGGGTTTTTTTGGGGGGGAAAAACCTAAAAAAAAAATCCCAAAAAATGCCCTAAAAAATTCCCTAAAAATGGCCCAGGGAACCCCCAAAATTTGCTTGAAAAAACCCCAAAATTTGCTTGAAAAAAACCCAAAAATTTGCTTGAAAATCCTGAAAAAACCACCCTGGGAAAGGCCCAAAAAAATCCCTGGGAAAGGGCAAAAAAAAATCCCTTGGGAACCCCCAAAATTTGCTTGAGAAAACCTCAAAAATTTGCTTGAAAATCCCCCAAAAATTTGCTTGAAAACCCCAAAAATATCACCCTGGGAAAGGCCCAAAAAATCCCTGGGAAAGGCTAAAAAATCCCTTGGGAACCCCCAAAAATATCCTAAAAACCCCCAAATTTTCCTGGGAATCCCAAAATTTGCTTGAAAATCCCCCAAAAATTTGCTTGAAAACCCCAAAAATATCACCCTGGGAAAGGCCCAAAAAATCCCTGGGAAAGGCTAAAAAATCCCTTGGGAACCCCCAAAAATATCCTAAAAACCCCCAAATTTTCCTGGGAATCCCAAAATTTGCTTGAAAATCCCTCAAAAATTTGGTGAAAATCCCCCAAAATTTGCTTGAAAATCCCAAAAAAATCACCCTGGGAAAGGCCCAAAAAAGTCCCAAAAAAGGGCAAAAAAATCACTGGGAAAGGGCAAAAAAATCACTGGGAAAGGTCAAAAAAATCCCTTGGGAACCCCCAAACATATCCTAAAAACCCCAAAATTTTCCTGGGAATCCCAAAATTTGCTTGAAAATCCCTCAAAAATTTGCTTGAAAACCCAAAAAAAATCACCCTGGGAAAGCCCCAAAAAATCCCTGGGAAAGGCCAAAAAAATCCCTGGGAAAGCCAAAAAAATCCCTTGGGAAGCCCAAAAAATAATCCCTTGGGAACCCCAAAAATTTGCTTGAAAAAAACCCCAAAATTTGCTTAAAATCCCTCCAAAATTTGCTTGAAAAATCCCAAAAAAATCACCCTGGGAAAGCCCCAAAAAATCCCTGGGAAAGGCCAAAAAAATCCCTTGGAAAGGCCAAAAAAATCCCTTAGGAACCCCCAAAATTTGCTTGAAAATCCCAAAAAAATTTGCTTGAAAATCCCCCAAAAATTTGCTTCAAATCCCCCAAAAATTTGCTTGAAAATCCCCAAAAAATCACCCTGGGAAAGGCCCAAAAAATCCCTGGGAAAGGTCCAAAAAATCTCTGGGAAAGGTCAAAAAATAATCCTGGGACCCCCAAAATTTCCTTGGGAATCCCAAAAAAATCCCTTGGGACCCCCAAAACTTTCCTGGGACCCCAAAATTTTCCTGGGACCCCC
>NW_008666768.1:18269-27362 GCF_000695815.1 Acanthisitta chloris | reverse complement strand
CGAGCCCCCGGCTGGGCCGTGGGCTGTGCTCGCCCCCTCGAGTGCGGGGAGGCCTGGCGGGCACTGCCCTGCCCGGGCTGTCAGTGCCGTGTCCGGGCGGTTTGTTACTTGCTTGGTGAGAGCCCGTGAATCGAGTTCTTAGCGGGATACAGGAGAAAACTCGTCTCTTGCTGTGCCTTCCTAAACCTGCTTTGTGTCCTGCTGATACGAGACTGATCAGTAAGATGCTGTCGTGGTATGTGTTAAACGATAAGTATCAAATGCAGTCTGTGCTTTTGTACTTGAAGAAGAGTCAACTTTATTTTTCACCTTCAATTTTATTTTTTCACTTTCATTTCCGTTTTACAAAACAAAAGTTATGAAATCACCACATGATTTGATAACCTAAGCAAATGACCTAAAGAAACTGGAAATTTCATTCTGCAACTTCTCTAGCTATTTACTTTCCTCTTTTTCACGCCTAAAAAGGGCAATAGGTGCTCAATGTTGCTTTATATCTCCATAAACAAATCTGATTCTGCTGTAGAGAGAACAGCTATGTAGGAAGGTGTTTAGGGGCAAAGGGAAAGCCTTCTATGATGTCAATTGCTTGTTTGATTGAATTTAGCAATTAATTGCTTACTGACAGTGTAGTAACCAATCTATTACGCCTGGCCTCCTCTGCTCTGCATTTCTTGAAGTATGTTATTATATAGCATAGTTTGGGTAATTAGAAGAAATGGAATCTGTTACTCCCTGTATGTGGATCAAAGTTTGACTGTAAATTTCTGTTGGCCAGTATCTGATTTGGAGGAGACTTCATGAGGCTTTTGCAGGAGCAAAAATGAGTTGTTGAGATGATATAGAACTGCATAGAAGAGGTGGCATTGCTAGTGCCTGTTCTTTGTGCTGTGTTCTTTCTGCAGTGTGTTCAGGAAGCTGATAAGAGAAAGCAGGAAACATGCAGAGTATTGTCTTGTTCTTTGGCTCTGGCCTCTTCCCCCAGGGTCACAGATGCTTTATTCGTTTATCTTGTAAGCATGATCACGTGGAAGAGTACATTCTGGTGCTGATACTTTGTGCCACCCTACATTATCTGTGTTAAGGAACGGTTTTATAAAATCAACTGCATTAATAATAAGAATTTCCAAGAACAAGAAAACTCCAACCCTGAACACAAAACTATCTGATTTGTAAACTGTGTAATTTGTACCTTTGCAAGCATGCGCAGAAAGTTCATAATTAATATTTATGTTTCTAAGAATATTGTTTCATGAATTTTTCCATCTCTTGGGGAAGGGAACAGCTTGCTTTACAAGAGAAGGAACAGAGAGCATCCATGATCACCTGAGGCTGTACCAGTTCACTACTGGCTAAAAATATAGCTCATGAGATGCTGGCTGCACTCAGTTGCTGCAACAGCAGGGTTGTGTCATCACCTTGTGTGTATCTTTGTAGTAAGAAGGCATAGGATGCATTTCTCAATCATACTTTTAGATGTATTTAGATAGTAGCTATTATTTTCCCCATGAAAACATGTGAAACACACAAGGAAAGAGCGAGAGAACTGGGAATTGCAGGATTTTTGGTATTCCTACTAGTGGATTATGTTAAAAGGGTAAAGTACAAGTATTACTTTCTGTCTTATCTGAAATGAAGAGGTAGTCAAGTATGGCTTATTTGAAATAGAAAGGGTAGGGTTCTTTCATATCATGGCTCTATGAAAATGAGTAACTTGGACATGCATGTATGAAAGTTTTCCACTCAACACTGTTACATTTAGTTTTTAACTGCCGAAAACCTTCAGTAGATTTTGAAGAGGAGAGCAACGTGGAGGTGTAAGCATGTAGTCTGGCTAGAAAACTTTGTAGGAGCTATGTGGTTTTCATTCACAACTTGGAAGTAGCTCTTTTGAGAGAGAGGGAGAAATAAATTATTTTAGAAGGCAAACTTAATAAACCTTATGGTTTTGGCATTTAGGAGATAATCTTATACCAACTGTGAGTTATCACAACTATTGTGAGAACATGGACAAAAGTATTATAATGGTTTCTTCTTCTCTCTCTTTACTTCCTACTCACAAGAAAATTTTGCATGTCTTATTCTCCATTTCTGGAACCAAGGGACAGTCTGCTGTGTGTTATTGATGTTACAAAAATATCTTTAATCAAAAGAAACCCAAACATTTGTGCTTAGCTACTAGTTTAGAGTTACTGGTGAAGAAGGATGAAAAGTTTATGGTACTGATTAGAAGCATAACTTCATGGCAAAAGGGCTAGGTTCAAATAGAGGACCTTCAGACCGTGCTTAAGGAATTAGTTTGTGATATGTAGCAAACATGATGGATATATGACAAATTTCTGAAAGGTATTCAGCCTGTCAGAGGCACAAAACTGCAGCTTGTCAGCCAGAGATGCAGTGCAAAAATTCTGTTATTCAATGTGGGTTTGTAAAAGTGGAAGCAATCAGAACAGCTTACTGGTCTGGTGCAAGGAGACCTCTCTGATTTAAGAAAATTTGTCACTTAGGACAACCTCTCCCTGAACAGGTGTGGACTGTGTAATTGGAATAGAACAAGCACTTTATTAGGCCTTGTGGTGCCCTGCAGTTAATTTAAATTCATAAAGCTCAGTAAGGGTTTTGAGTGCTTTGGATTTCACAGCCTGAATGTGCCATGACTGTCCTAAAGCAAGGAAGTAAGTTTTCTTTTTTCCTAGCACTAATAACCATTAGAATTGCTTCTCAGCTAGTGCTGAAGAAAAGCATATTCAAACAGCATGTAATTTGCCTACTATAGCTTCCATTACCTTGGAAGTGTCTTGGAAGCTTCAGAAGATGATTGGAATTGAAAAACCCTTGAAAACACTGTGGGACTTCATTGTTGTAATGACTTTTGAAAGTTGTTTACATTGGAAGCTGAGTGTGTTGGCATAAAAAGCTGGTTTGCAGTTTGCAAGTAATTCTGAATGAAAACACTCGTAAGAAAAACTTAGTGGTGGGGAGGAGTGTCTTAGACCAATGACAAGAAAAGTGATCTCATGTTATTTTTTTACTGTGAGGTCTGGGAAAGTGAGTGGCAAAGATGACTGCATTGTTACTGGCTGCATAAAATGGTACTTTGTTCTTGAATGTGTGTCCGTTCAAATGCTTTATTTTTTTCCTCAAAAGTTTTTAATGTGCCTATTGCCAGGAAACCCAGCCAGTGAGCTGCTCTTGGATGAAACGATTCTCTTGTCTTTCTGATTCCAAGCAGATGTTTTTAAACTTGGAGATATGTATGTGTAGACAGTAGGTCACTGTGGATATAACTAACACTTTATTTGCTGCTATTGCACTCAATCTTAAGAAAGTTATGGCCTGGCAGATATTAGCTCTCAATTCAGTAGTTGAATTTGGGACAGAACTGATTCAGCACTTGTGACTGATCCACCTGAAATGTGTTAATGTGAGCAGTGCTCTTCCCAAGCTGTACTGCCACAGGATCACCCTACGGCTAATACAGACATTATTACAGACACAGGTCACATCAGTCTGGGTCACCTTCCAGTTTTTTGAAGCTAGACAAAGAACCTACTAAAATGCTTTGGCTTCTATATGGGTGTGCTGACTAACTGAATTAAGATCTCTAAGCCAGTGATGCTTTGAATGTGTCTGTCATCATGCTAAAATGAGCCCCAAAGTGCTTGTCATGTCCTGCATTCTTTTGCAGGAAATACCCTGAGGTTTTAAACAGTTCTGTAAAATCACTTTTGCTCTGTCTTTTCTTCAGTCTTCTCAAACCCAACAGCTTCACATAGGAGAGTGAATTGAAAGTTTTTCAGGGTTTTTGCAGCTATGACTAAATGCGTAGTAAGTAGAAAAAAGTCTATGCAGGTATAAATTTATTTCCTCGTTGTTCCTCTTGTCCAAGAGATAGAAGTAATGTAAGCCTAATCCATTCTCAAATGGCTTGAGCAGTAATAGTGTCCTTGTAATATGCATTAAAGTGGTAGATTAGAGGATGGCTTAGCCCAACATGAGTCTTGTGAAGACATAACATCTTATCTAAAGTTTGTTGTTGGAATTGGAATTTCAAAGAATGTTTTCTGCCCCCCACAATCTCTAAATTAAAACATGGCAGAAACCCCCCCATATTTTTATGATTTGGAAGCTGTGTGTTTATTTCCTTGCTGCTTTTTTTCCTCAATGATTCTTTGTTTTTATAAGACTCTGATAGTTAAGATAGTGAATGTGTTGTAATCTAAATTTCATGGTAGAAAAGTTTCACAAGACCCATTACTTCAAGAAAACATGTTTTTGTAGCAAGTTCAGTTTTTGCATAGTCTGTAGGTGCCAGGCCTTCCTGTGGAAGGGGCAGAGGGTGAGTTGTACTGAAATGTGCTTAAGCCTTGTTGTTTGGTAACTAAGTAAATACTGCAGAATACTTCGATAACGAAAAGTAAATACAACTGACATCACGTCTCTGCTTTGTATTTAGGCACATTAGTTTCTTGTTTAAAACTTGACAGTCTAGACATTTTCATTTGTGAAAATGTTTCCTCTTCTGTTGAAATCCCAGAGTGGGAATGGAAAGAATGCTGAAAGCTTATGCTAGTAAATTAAATGTCTAAATTAATTTATTTCTGGTTTACTGGGCAAACCAATGTGCTTTTCCAACATGGAGCAGCTTGTTATTTTAAGATCTCATTTCCTGATTTTTTGGTTTAAAGTAACAATAGAGTTTTCAAAAAAATGTTTAGGAAGCAAAGCCTTCAAAAGGAAACTATTTCATATACTGATTTGTTCCTGTATTTCTCTTAGTTTCTCAGTTAGGTCCTATCAGCTGAATAATTATTTTGTTGTCTTCTAGTCCTAACCAGGTGTTGTACTATGCAATGTATAAACCTTTCATTCTTCGAACTCTTCTAGTTTCAACTCAAAATACTGATAAAAGGAATATTCTGATGCTTAGCTGGTATCTCTCATTACAGGAGGAAGATTCTTTTTAAAGTGATTACTTAGGAGTAATATTTCCTCATCATGTCTGAACTATCACCTGAAGAAATTCAGCTGAGGGCCAACCAGGTCACCGATGAGGTAAATATTACAGGAAGACATTGGGATTACAATACTTTTCTGCCAAGAGTAGAGTATCTTGATAAAAGAAAGACAGTCCAGGGCAATGATTCTGCAAAGGTATAGCTGAATGGTTTGAATTTTCACTTTACTTGTTGAATGCTGGTGTGA
The DNA here is from genome assembly GCF_000695815.1 of Acanthisitta chloris. NCBI lineage: Eukaryota > Metazoa > Chordata > Aves > Passeriformes > Acanthisittidae > Acanthisitta > Acanthisitta chloris. Next base: position 22,157 of record NW_008666768.1, on the reverse strand, counting down.
AGACTACTCCTAAAAAGAAGAATGAATTGAAACTTCTCAATTGTAAAGTCACTTACCTGACTGAGTACTCATCACCCATCCTGATCACTGAGACAATGCAGGCTAAGTACCTACAGTATTGTTAATTGTGATACTTCATTGCTTTCTTATTTAACTAAAATTCATTTGAATATACCTTCTTTTAGAATGAATTTCCAATGGGATAAGCAAAGTATTAGCACTGAAAACCAAGGAAAAAAATAGCGTGCTGCCAGTATGACTGTGTTGGAGTGTGTATTAAATATAGACAGGGTGATGAACTTTTATGTACTAGTTGCCTTACTACAATGAACTGGTAAAGAAGACTTTTAGACACTGATATATACATACTATTAATGCATTCATTTTAAAATTCTCTTTCTAGTCTTTGGAAAGCACAAGGAGGATTCTTGGCTTGGCCATTGAGGTAAGGAAAAGCTTTTGAATTCTCTGTGGAATTACTAAGTATAAGAAGCAACATGTTAACTGTCACAAAACTGCCACTTGTTAACTGTCAAGTTTTTGTCTTTCTCAGGGCACACATTTCATCATTAGAAGCTGCTGCTTTAATTTGATAGTAGAGTTGGAATTACAAAGTTCATGATTTTCACACTATGTAAAGTCAGATCACAGAAGGATACTTTTCACCTGTTGTGCTCTTAAGCAAAGTGACCCAAACGCTGCAGATCAGTTATAAAGTCTGCTGTGGTGGTCAGTTATGACTTTGGCTGCTGCATTGCTTTCTTCTCAAAACATCTTTCATTTGTCTTTTTAGCTCACTTTGCCTGTGAACAGTGAAAATATCTTGCTTTGTACACAGTAGGGCTCAGTTTAATGGGGAAGGTGTAGAGAGTAGGGCTGCTTTTGGTTGTAAACAGAAGTAATTCTACATTTATCTTCTTACAATCTGTTCATCAATTTTAACTTTAAAGATAGTTAAGTCTGATGATAAAACTCTTAACACCCTTGTACATGACTTTAAATGAATCTGTATTTTGGGTTTATCTGAGTGAAGTTGCATGAGGAGTCTATTCCTCCACCTGCTTGCTGAAGATGCTACTGTTACCAGTGAGGAATTTGTATCAGCATAGCCTAATGAATACCTCTCACACACAAATGTGAAGTACATGAAATAAGCCAGCATAATTTCTCTTGGTATCATGGATTGGAGATTGATTCTGTACTGCCAGTTTACAGTAGAGCATGGGTAGAACTTGCATGCTAGCTTCAAGACTGAGCCAGCAAAGAGCAGTACTGTAGTATATTCCCCACTGCTGATTTATTTTGCTTGGTTGTAGAACGGGTGGCAGGCCTGATCTCTTCTGCTGAAGCCTCATGAATGGTTTTGCAGGCTTTATTTTGCTTTCTTTTATTCTGGCTTCCAGGACTAAAGGTCTTGTCAGCCCTATTGAAGGGTGTAGGAATAAAGAATGACCCAAATGCCACTTCTCAAAACAAGGCACAGCTAGGTTTGCTTTTCTAACCTTGACATTGTCATAGTTCAATTTGCATATTACAATAAATTTTATGATCTTTTTGCAATGTTAAAAAATGCACCTTGACAAAACCCTGCATTAACTGAGGTACTGTAACAGGTGAGATAACTACCAGCCTAACATAGGATCTAATTTGAAACTTAGAATAGCTTTACTACAGAAGTTATTTCTAGCACTGTGTTTTATTATAAACTTGGTTGGATTATCAGATTTACTATTGAGATCTCCTGATCTTGCACTGCTGTACTGAAATAATGGTTTTATATCTACAATTAAATTTCTTTCTACAGTCCCAGGATGTTGGGATCAAAACTATTACCATGCTGGATGAACAGGGAGGTAAGTTCTTCCTTCTTCCTCTCTGGCACTAAAGATCAATATTATAACTGTAAGAAAAGGATTATCATTGAAGAGTTCTTGCTGGAACTAAAGGCTTATTAAAGACTGCTTGTGTGAAAATGAGATTTGCTAGTTGTTTTTTCCCCGTGTTTGCAGTATTTAAAAGAGGTTTTATTATTGTTAAGAGGTAATGTTAATTACAGTGTAATATAGCTCTGCTACAGAAGCTGCTTCTTTGCACCATCACATGAATCTAAGTGTCTGTATTCTAAAAGCAGCAACAGAAGTGCTGCTCTAAGGATAGGGAAAATACTTTACTTTTAAAGTAGTGAACAAAACTTATCACTTAATATCTTTCTTAAAGAATGAAATCAATCCTACAAGGCAGGAGAGAAAAAAAGACTTTAGTCTTGGTATAAAGATAGAACTGAAACTTGTACATTGCTGCTTGGAAGAAATGTTAATATTCCCCAGCCCCATCTTCCCCCAGTCTGTGTTTATTCAGGCTACTTTTTTCTCTTCTAGAACAACTAAATCGCATAGAAGAAGGCATGGACCAAATAAATAAGGATATGAGAGAAGCTGAGAAGACACTGACAGAGCTCAACAAATGTTGTGGGCTCTGTGTCTGTCCTTGTAACAGGTCAGTTATATTGATACTTAGGTCTGAAGTTCTAGAACATTCCCAACAGCTATTGTAGTGGGAAACGTTCACTGATAAAAAAGCTGATTAAAAAATGCTGAATCTTTAGCAAAGTTGACTGTTTTGGTTTGTAGAGCTGCACCATTTTAAAATTGTGTGAGAGCAGCTCAGGCTTACTTGCATGTAACCATATACTGTACCCCATTCACTGTAAACAGCTGCTGTGTAACACCCTGCACAGTTGTGCCCTAATCTCCTTAATGTTTACCTTGAGTAGAATACTAGGAATGTCCATGCAGATAAGACCAAATTGGACTGCAAATAGGTATATGTAAGTGCCTGTCTGTTTAGAAAGTTCACTCCAAAAATAATTTTTTCACAAAAGTACTTTTGTACTAACTTGAAAGCAAGAAAACTTAAGTTTTGGAGAAGGAAAGTAATATTGGTCCTCTAGGCATTTAAAAAAATATTCGTGTCTTAGGGAGAGTGAGAGTAGGAGAACAGAACAGACAGTGTTAAAGCTTTAATCTTTTCACTAGTGACTACATAAATTCCTGCAGACCTAACAGTACCTTTTATGACATCATTGTTATGGTTATCATAGTCGGCTGACTAATCTAGTCTTTTGTATGGCACTTGATTTCTACTTTTAAACAACTAAACAGCCTGAACAATGATCAGAAAATCACCATTATAAGGAAAAAAATGCTTATTTTTTGAAGGTGGGCTAGCTTTATCTTTAAGCAGTAAAGTATCAAATTTATTTGTATGAGTTGGATGTGATCATAGTTCTTCCAAGTGAAGGAGAAATAAGTTATTTTTAGTGTGGTGAATGAAGTGAATAGTGTATGTATTCATTGTTTTTTGCTCTTTAGCACGAGCAAAAAAATCATACCATTCAATTGGGTGGTAGCAGAAGTTCAGGTTAAAATTACTTGGAGTAGCTGAAGATAATTTAGGATAGATCTAAGTTTCTATGAATACATTGGCAGCAAAAGGAGGGTCAGGGAGTGTATTCATCATTTGTTGAATGCACAGAGTAATGTGTTGGCAACTGTGCTGGTTTTAGCCTGGATGGAGTTAATTTTCTCAGTAGCTAGTGTAGTGCAGTGTTTGGATTCAGAGTGATAATACTGTTGATAGCACACTAATGTTTTGGCTTCTGCTAAGTTGTGTTTATCCTAAACAAGGACATTTTCTGTCTTGTGTCTCATGCTCTGCCAGTGAGAAGGTACACAAGAAACTGGGAGGGAGCACAGCCGGGACAGGTGACCTGAACTAGCCAAAGGGATATTCCACCCCATGGCACGTCATGCCTGGTATATAAGCAGGAAGGGCCGATCCCGGGGGGAGGGACGTGGTTGTGCTGGTGCATGGGTGGTGAGGAATTGG
>NW_008666768.1:0-18236 GCF_000695815.1 Acanthisitta chloris | reverse complement strand
TTAGCTCATTCTGCTCTTTATTATTATTAAACTGTTCTTATCTCAGCCTACATATTTTACTTTATTTTTTCTCCTCCCCATTTCTTTGGGGGAAGAGGGGGGAGGAGGGAGTGTGAGTGGCTGCGTGGTTCTTGGCTGCTGGCTGGGATTAAACCACGACAGCAACAGATGAGGAATTTAATGCCTTCTTTGCCTCAGTCTTAATGTCAAGACCAGTTGTCCTCAGGATACCCAGCTCCCAGAGCTGGAAGTTGGTGATGGGGAGATGAGTGAAGCCCCTTAATCAAGGAAAAGATGATTAGTGACTTGCTATGACAATTAGACACTTACAGGTTTATGGGCCCTGATGGGATCCACCCCAGAGTAATGAGGGAACTGGCAAAAGAACTTGCCAGGTCACTCTATCATCTACCAGCAGTCCTGTGTAACTGGAGAAGTTCCAGATGACTGGAAATTAGCAAATGTAACACCCATCTACAAGAAGGTTCAGGATGATCCAGGGAACTACAGGCCTGTCAGCCTAACCTCAGTTCCAGGCAAGGTTATGGAAGAGATCATCCTGAGTGCCATGACACAGCACATGCAGGGCAACCAGGGGATCAAACCCAGCCAACATGGATTTATGAAGGGAAGGGTCTGCTTGACCAACTTGCTATCCTTCTGTGACAGAGTGAACTGCTTAATGATAAGGGAAAGGCTGTTAATGTAGGCTATCTGGACTTCAGTAAAGCATTTGACACTGTTTCCCAAAGCATCCCCCTAAAAAACTGCCTGCTTGTGGCTTGGCTGGGTGGACTCTGGTGGGTAAAAAACTGTCTGGATGACTGGGCCCAGAGAGTTGTGCTTAATGGAGTTAAATCCAATTGGTGTCTGGTTACTAGTGGTGTTCCCCAGGGCTCAGTATTGGGGCCAGTCCTATTTAACATCTCTATTGATGATCTGGATGTAGAGACTGAGTGCACCCTCAGTAAAGTTGCAGACAACACCAAGTTGGGTGGGACTGTCAATATGCCAGAGGATAGAAAAGCTCTACAGAGAGGTCTGGACTGACTTGATCAATGAGTTGAGGACAACTTCATGAGGCTCAATAAGGTGAAGTGCCAGATCCTGCGCTTGGGTCACAACCCCATGCAGCTCTACAGGCTGGAGAGGAGTGGCTTCAGGCCTGTTCAGCAGAAAGTGACTTGGGGGTGCTGGTTGACAGCCAGCACTATACAAGCCAACAGTCTGCCCCAGTGGCCAACAAGGTCAACGGCATCTTGGCCTGTATCAAGAATAATGTGGCCAGCACATCTCAAGTACTGTGTTCAGTTTTGGGCCACTCACTTTAAAAAGGACATTGAGGCCCTGGAGTGAGTCCAGTGAAGGGAATGAGGCTCATAAAAGGTCTAGAAAACATGTCTTACAAAGAACAGCTGAGGGAGTTGGGTTTGTTCAGTCTTGAGAAGAAGCAGCTCAGGGATGACCTCATTGTTCTCTACAACTACCTGAAAGGAGGTTAGTTATAGTGAGGTGGGGACTCATCTCTTCTACGATGCCTAGGTCTAGAGGACCTCTTCTACCATACCAGGACTAGAGGGAACGTCCTTAAGCTGAGACAGGGAAAACTCAGATTAGATACTAGAAATTTTTTTTTCCACTGTTAGGGTGGTCAGGCATTGGAATAGGTTGTATAGGGAGGTGGTGGAGTCACCATCCCTAGAGGTGTTTGAGAGGCATCTGGATCTGGTGCTGGGTGTTTCGGTTTAGTGGTTTAGGGGTTACATTGGCAGTGGTATGCTGACAGTTAGACTTCTTCTTAAAGGTTTCTTCCAAACTTGATTCTATATGATTGTTGCCTCTAATGCTGAAAGTCTTAGAGCTTTAGTCCCTTGAAAAGACAGACAGTTCAGTCAGGAATAATTGTGCTTACTGCTTTATATTGGTTTGATCAAGCTGGTGGACTTTGAGCATTTTGACGCATTCAGTCTTTGTTTTCTGTAGTTAATAGTCTTATTTCACTGAAGCTAATCAGTTTATTGACACAGAGTAAGCTCAGAATTTTGTGAACTCTTGTGGCACTCCAGCTACACAGATAACAAGAAAACAAATAGACCTGTGTACCAAACTTGGCAGTAATGTGCAGAAAAAAATATACTGGATAAGTAGAAGGCAGTGAAGAAGAGACAGTGAATGTCTTTTTATCTACTGGTACATCATACTTTCTGTCAATGTCAAAGTTATTTGTCAACTAGTTATCTCCAGAGCTTTTCATATTTTTTCTTGAGCGCATAAAGCTAAATCAGATCACTTGCTGACTTAAATATCACTTTTATAATTTCTCCTAGGCTTAGATTATTTTAAAAGCTTTCTGAAAATGCAAATTATTGGCAGTACTGTTACATAATCTATGTACTAATAACAATTTACCTGTTTGTTTGTCTTTACTATTCTTTCTTGTCCATTCTCTCCTAACACTGATGCTTGCTTTCTAAAACTGAAGACTAGGATAAGAAGCTGTATTCACTTAAACTGATGAAAGTGGATTTTAGGACAAGGTCAGTTTTATTAGTGCAGATGTACATTTAACCAGATGTCTGAAGTGATGCTTCTGTTGTATTTGTGCTTGCATGTATGTGATGTCTGCATGCAGGGCTGTTTGTGTCTGTGATGTATTGTAATACCGATGTAAATAGAACAAAGTGGAAAAGCTGTGGAAACGCTGAACAACTGCTTGAGCCCTTGCTGGTTTGACTGGTTGTATAAATTGCTTGAGCCCTTGCTGGTTTGACTGGTTGTATAAATTGCTTCAGTTTTACAGAAATGAAGCATGAGAAAAATCAATGTATAGTAGTGTGAAAAACAGCTCCTAAAAACAAGTGCTGATAGGTTTTGCTCTGAACTGTGCTTAGTTTGAACAACAATTCTTTTTCTTGCTGTCTATTTCAGATGTGCAACTAATTTTCAGGCCACTGGTTTCTTGGTCAGTGAAGTCCTCACAGTTGCTTCTGGCACCTAAAACTTTTCTAATCCAGAAGCAGGTCACACAAAGTTCTCCTGCTGTTGTGGCTTTAGTATGACTGAGATTAAAATATAGTGCCCAATCTAGTCGCAGTAAACCTAAAGAGATCTTTAAGCCTGTGGATGCACAAGGAGCAAGAATTGACTAGTTTAGGTTGCTTTTGGGTTTTGCTGGGTGTAACATTTCCATTATGGACTGAGAAATTATTCCATTTCTTCTCCTTGATCTATTCATTCTAGACTACTTTTTGTGAGATCTGACCTATGAAACACAATTTTTTCCTATACATAAATGCCAGTAGAATGAGAGGAATGTGTCTTCATTACACTAATTTCACAACTCTTCAGGTGTATAATATCTGGGCTACTGCAAGGCACTATATCTATAGAAATTGGTTACCTGTAATTCTAAAGTTAGATGTACTGAAAGACAACCCATATTTCCCCTAGCAGGCTTTTAAAGAAGCAGAAAAGTGACAGTGGAGTCTGGGTTGTCTAGCTTAAACCTGAGCATGCCAGAACACAAGGTGAACATGAGAATATTCTTCTCAAAATAAGTTCTTTAGGGTTCATGAGAACTGACCTCAATTTAGTGCAGTTATTTTTCTCTTGTATTTTCTTCTCGTCTTGGTTTTTTGGCTCTGTGATTAGTGAGATTGCATCACGTCTGTGTGCTTTCTTTAATTTTTATTTTTCATCTATGAATAATGTGGTAAAAGTGTAATGGTAAGTTGATTTGTTGATCTAATGGAGTTAGTACAATTGAATTGCAGAATGAAGGAGCTATTTCAACATTACTGTTCTTTCTAATCAAAATTAACCTGAGAAACATTAAATTTAAAAAGAAAGACTTGGCAACTAAGAATGTTTGACAAAAACCAGAAGCGATTAGTGGGTTTCTTGCATAGTACAGCTGTTTGTGTTTGAGGGAGTACTTTCGTTGATCCCCATTTCTTCCTGAAAAGTAACTGATCATGGCTCTGGACTAAGTCCTGTTGTAGGTGCAACTTTATCTTATGACAGAGTAAGCCTTTGTGTTACTGTCATAAGTTTCTGTCCTCTGGTGCAGTGTGTTACTTTAAGGAAATACTGTTCTTACATTAAGGCTTGAGACTAAATCACTGTCCTTACTGTAACTCAGTTATGCTTGTACTATCAAGATAACAGAAATTGTGTGATATAGACAAGGCTTTATGTGTACAAAATTGAATCTCTTTCTGGCACAAAACAAATGTTTGTGAAAATCCTACATTAATACTGTATTTCAGTGAGGAAACCATATTTCTGATAGAGTGGTTCAGATTTCTTATTTTTACGGAGTAGGACGAAGAGCTTCGAGGCTAGTAAAGCATACACAGCAACCTGGGGAGATGGAACAGAGAACTCAGTAGATCATGTGATATCCATGCAACCAAGAAGCATAAATCGGCAGCAGCCTCAAAGTTCTGGAGGACCAAGTGGTGGATATATTACAAGGTTGGCTCATTCATATTCCTTGATCTCAAATGCAGAAATCCTAAATTATCAGTAGTCAGCTTTTTTCAGATGCATTTTAGGTGAAGTTGCTGAATAAGTTTTTTACCACTGCTTGGGGAGGAGATGGCAGACAGCTACACTTTCAGAATTGTAGTGCTTATCTTAAATACATTTTAATTTTTTTTCATAGTGGTGGTATTATCAGTCTTTCTGGATGTAACGACTGTAGAGGTTAGTGCTCAGTTATTTAGAGGACTGTTAAAAATATCAAGAACTCTCATTGTCATAAAGTATATGTAAGACAAACTCATCTTAAACTGCCTCTGCTAGCTATTATTTTAATTTCTAAGGTGATTTTTGTAATAGCAGCTAGCTTAGCAATCTTTTTTGGTGGATGTTTGCTTGGAATACAGGGGGGTTTAAGGGGGAAACCATAACTTGGCTTGAATACATTGTGCAACAAGCATGTTCTATTAGAGTAAAACTAGGGTAGAGAAAAGCAAGTTCTTGAGTCTTGAAACATTGTCCTAATTATTTGAACAGGATAACAAATGATGCCAGAGAAGATGAAATGGATGAAAATCTAGCTCAAGTGGGAAACATTCTTGGGAATTTGAAAAACATGGCTTTGGATATGGGCAATGAGATTGATGCCCAGAATAAACAAATAGACCGGATAAATGTAAAGGTAAGTGTCAAAGGTGTTCTCTGCTTTCAGCTTAGTGGTTGTAGCTGAGAAGTTATAAAGTAATACATTCATTGTCCTATCTGTATTTGCAGTTAATATGCATTAAAGTTATACCATCCTCGAGGTCTCAGTGATTTGAACAAGAGATGCACCTTGATGTTTGGGGATATAGCAAGAAATGCAAATGCTTCAGTGTCAGGAAACCTAAATACACAGCACAGGTTACTGTTTACTCTGAAAACAAATAACCTTGATGGGAACAAAAGAACAAACACTTTCTGGAGGTATAACCTCACAAGGAATCTTTTATGTGATAGGGAATAGGTATTTTTAACAATGGCAAAGTGGTTCTGGAGCCCCTAAAAATTAACTGCAATAATTGAATGTAAAATAAAACACAGGTAATTCATCATCCTAATTTTTGTGGACAAGTTAATATTGAGGCTGGAGAATCTTTGGAATAATGGGGATAGTAGGTACACGGGGACATGGTCTGCCCTCATCTGCACATCAAGTTACTCAGTAACTTTGGGGATTTTTATAACATTTTCTTACTTTAAGTTATTTAAATATTATCTTCCCCAAACAGATCAATGATATATATAAACATGTTTTGGGGGTGGTTCTTTAAAAGGGCAACTTATGAGGATGTTAGCCCTATTGTAGAAATCCCTGTATTCTGCAGTGAATAGAAGTTCTTTCACAGACATCCTCATTTAGAAAGGAAGCAAAAGCTTTAATGAACAGTCTGTATTAAAGTTCTCAAAAAGCAGAAGTGAACACCATAAAATTACAGCATTAAGACAAAAGGGGAAGTTTAAAAATGTCACTAAAGTATGCAGTAGGATTAAAAAGCAACAGGAGTGGAATTTTCTGAAATATACAGAGCTAGTTTGACAAAAATGCTGATTGTGCCTGTGCCAGCATCTCAATTTTGTCTAGTAATTAAAGGGCTGTGGTGTTAATAAGGCCAATCAATATGATCTTATGGAGGATGCCTTAACTGTCTCTCACTGTTCCCCAAAACTGCAGATCTGAGGTGATTATCAGTTAAAGGAAGTCAAACATTTAAAAGTACACTAAAAATTTTATTGGAGTTTAAAATAAGATGTGAAATTTTTACAACTTGTCTGGACTGAAAATTGCTTGGTCAAATGAACTGCAAGTGGGAATTACTGGTTTTAGCATTAGTGTTTCTAGTAGATTCAAGCACCTGTTTTGACTTGATGCTCTTTTGTTTCAGTGGTCTGAATAATTCTTGCTGATCAAGTCTTACTAATTATTAAAATATAATGTATACAAGTTAGAATTGCTTTACAGAACAGAATAAAAATGCAAGTGCAATTCCTGGCTTTGAGACTGGCAACTTGGATACTTAAATTAATCCTTTTCTGGTAACTTTTTAAATCTAATGAACAGTAGAGAAACCAAATCAAAATGTTTAGTGTAAATCTCCAAAGGACAGAATCATAGAAACTTTAGAAACAAAGAGCAGTATTAAGCTAAGCTTCAGTTTTTATTTTTTAAAAAAATTCCAACTCACCTGGGAAATATGTAGACTTGACTGGGTGACTTTTGGTATTCTGCAGTGTTATGCAGGACTCCTAGTCTGAATAAACTCATAATGAAACTTATGTTACTGACTTTTTCTTGGAAGATCTAGTAGCTAGAGCAATGTGTTTCCAAAGTGGTGTTAACAGGTTAGTCTCACTTCTCTGCAGTAGATTCTTGCCCCTACCCTTGACCCAAAAGGCAGGAAGGAGAGAACAGGAGGCAAGGATTTGAGCTGCCAATGTCCATTGTGGTGTGAAGATGTGAAATGGCTAATACTTGGCACAGGTAGAGCTTCTTAGGAGTTCTAGTCATGGTGAGGGCAGAGGCTAGTTTTGTGCTTATTACCTCTCCTGCACTTTCCCCACTGCAGGCTAGATAATTGGGGAATTATTTCAGAGCTGCTTATCATACCTTTCAGTAAAACTGTAATTTGACACTTGTTGAATCTAGATGCTGTGAGCTGATTATTTTTTTTTGATGCTTTATGATAGTAAAACAATCATAAAATGCCTTTTCTTATAAATACCATTCTGTTATGACACTCAGACACTGGGCAGGGGTGTGAATGAAAACCAGGAATTTGCACTAAGCAAAATAATTCTGACTCCTTTGCTCTGTAGAGACCCTTAAGATGTCTAAACACATGAAGAGGGAACTTTCATTGCCTAGTTTTGTTAATATTCTTCCTGACTAGCTGAGGCAAGCTACTGTGTTTTGAAAGTCATCTAAAGAGTAAAAATTATTTCTCCTGGTTCTGTTTCTGCTAAATTTGACATCTTATGCTGGCTAGGGGAAAAAGTTAATTACTTCTAGTTGCTCCCCTTCTGTCTACCATAGTGATAATACCTTGCAATTCAGCAGGTCATGTCAGTTTGAACTTCTAAATTGTTCTGCATGGAATCTGAAAATGACTTACTAATTTTTCTCTTTCAGGCTGATACAAACAGGGATCGCATTGAGCAAGCCAACATCAGAGCCAAGAAATTAATTGATAATTAATGCCTGTTGTCATTGTTCAATGCCACTGTCTCTCCAGCTGCAAGCCACCATGTTCATGAATCTGTGAAACTTCTCCTATTCTGAAATAAGAGGGGCTGGGAAAAATGAAGCAGTGCCCTTTCTATAGGGATTAATTTCCTTTTATTGCTTCATGTAAATATGGCCATGACTCCCAAGGAAGCAGCCAACTTTCTTCTACTCATCTGCCTCCACTTTCTTTAAACTGCTCAGGGCTAAAAGTGTTACGGCTTTGAGAATCTTGCATGTTTTATTTCCCCCTCAGTTCCGTTTTTGTCCTTTTTTTTTTTTTAATTATCTTATTTTCCTGCGCCCAAAGTTACAGTCCTTTATTGAAGTTGAACAAGCAGGGTAACCTGAATTCACAGTTGTGGAGTTGGAGAGAGCACTTTGCACTGTTTGAAATACCTCATAAATTGAGTTTCTTCACTAAAATAGGGACTTGGTGACCATTGTCTGACTTGTATCTCTAGCATGCTAACCATTTTACAATCCAAACCACATGATTGGTTTGGGCTTGAGTTGGTGGATCACAGAATTGAAGAGACCCATTACTTACAACTTGTAGGTTGAGGGCTTTAACACATTTCCTAACCACATGAACTTTAAGGTGATAGTAACTGGAGGGATATACAGGTTTCCATTTCTTTACTGTAAATTGACATAAGTTCAGAGGCCACGACTTGGAAATCATGCTGCATTGTTCTGATAATATTTGCTGTGTATATGTTATATATATATACTGGATCTAAACCCCATGAGTAGAAGAAAATAAAACTTATCTCCCTGAAGTATTTATTTGATAGAAAATTATACACCCCTCATCTAAAATTAACTTTTATGAATGATACATCTTCACCAGAAGAAACTGAGTAGAAAAGCATGCAGCTTTCTCACATCTCGTATCTTAATCTGTCTTGGCCAGTTTTCATTGGAGTTCAGCTTAGACCTTTCTCCAGTGCAAAATAATGACTGAGATCTGGTGCAGAGTTTGCTCTCATCATTAACTTTGGGGGAGCTTCTTAAAACCTACCAAAACCAGCGATGCTTATGATGAAACTCTTTTGTCACAAGTCTGGAGGAAGTGGTAGCTATTTATGAACTGTATGCTAGTTCTAAATAAACTAGTTCTAAATAGATCCCTGACTGGTTTATTATTGCAGACTTTAGGACTGGCAATTGGAAATATTCCATGTCCAAGCTGCTTGCAACTAAAATGTTCTTGTTTTGCAGAATAGAGGAGTTTCTGACCAGGTGAGGTAAAGCTCTCTCCTATGAAGGAAAATGTTTTGATTTTACTATAATAAAGTCAGATGTATTTCCAGGAATATCTTGAAAATTTTTTTTAGTAATTAAATTGCAAGTGATGTAATAATTCCAACTCCATCTAGCAATATATTATGCCTGTTTTAAACCTGAAAATGATGCTTTGAACTAGCCTGTAATACTCAGTGTTGGATGGCAAAACTCTTCAAACCAAATATATTGGAGGAATAATTAAAACCAATAGCATTATGGGGTGTTTTTCTGGAAGGACAGTCCACATGTATCCTGTAGCCACTAATAATGAATCCCAGGGCTCGAGATGACACTAATCTACTGAAATGTAAGGCAGTGTTAAATGTTTTGTCAGTATTACTGGTGTATTCTTAGTTCACTCCCAGGACAACTTGATATTTAAAGAAAAAAAAACTAACCAAAACCATCAACCACATGCACACACGCGCGCACACACAGGAGAAAAAAAAAACCCAAGAAACCAAACCACCACACAAAAACCCAACCAAACAAAAATAATCGTGAAACAACTGACCAAAGGATGGAGCAGCTGCATGTAATAAATTGGCCAGTGGCAGTTTGCCTTATGTTAATAAGGTAAAGTCATTTTTAGGGGACTAGATACTTGAGTAGCGTGGGTTGGCTTCTGTCTAGCTTCCAGTAATTGTTGAAAAGCTAATGAATTTCGGAAGCTCACTAACTACCCAATTAGTAAATGAAGATTACATGCTTAAAAACAAGTAGCAAATAACTACTTTTATGAACGTTGCATAGTAAAGTTCTACCAGTCCCCTGCATAGGAAAGCATAGGGAATGTCTGTGCTTGTTTCCATGCAAACTTCAGGTCAACTGAAGGAATATCTGCTGCTAGTTGTGAAAGCAAAGTATATGTTATTTAGTTATGATTGACTCCTGGAGCAGCAGAATGAAGTGGTCACCTTATTCTGCTTACACAGTGCAAACCTGCTCCGTAGCACTTGGACTGTTTGGAATGTTTTTCTCCCTTGCCATTACAAGTCCATGTCTTTGACTTGCCTGAGCTCTAACAACAAATTAGCACATTGGCTGACAGAATACTGTGATTGGTATATGATAATTGTAAAATTGAAATTAATACCACACAAGGAAATAATTTATGAGACTCTAAGCTTGAGTATTAGTGGATTATCAATACTAGTTTCTGATGCAGCAAGAGCCAAATCTGTGAGGGAGTTGGTGCCTTTGTTAGTGAACAACACTGTCTGCTTCTTGGATTTTCTTACTGTTGTCTATAGAATAGATGATTAATTTCTGTATCTATGGTATGAAATTGACACTTGTACATCTTTGTATGTCTGAACGCTATTAAGAATGAAAGTTTACAGTTTCTGCTTTTGATTGTTAAACTATATATTGTGCACAAAAATACATACTTTCATAACTGAATGTGTTTTAAAAGTATTTTTTCTTAGAAATGTCTGTTTAGTTTCTTGTCTTTGAAAAACTTGGCAGAACTAGTTGCCACTATGCAACTAGGAAGTGTCTCTTTTTATTTCACAGCAATCCTAATGCTAACAAAGGAATGGGTGTGGTTGGGAGGGGAGGAGTATTGTGATCTTTAACACTCTAGTTTTGATCAACATCTCCTAACTTCAAACCATGAAATGTGTCCATCTCTACTTTGAAAAACTGCAGTTTGACATGGGTGTATGCTTTGGGATGATAAATGAACAAAGTGAAGTAACTTAAAACTTTCAAGTATCAGGAACAGATGCCTAGCAAATACTTAGGCGGTGAAATCTAGTGAGTTAACCTACTGCCAATGCCATTTCACTTGTGAGGCAATTTAAATTGTATTTTCTGTAATACTAGAACTTCAGTTTCCCAGAACAGTCTTAAGGGGGAGGAGGTGTGGGTAGAAATACAGACCTGTGTTGACTTGCAACAGTTCTGAGGTGCAAGAGAGACTAGCAGATCTGGGAGGGGCTTGGAAGAAGTACTTCTAATTTATTATCTTTCTACCACTAACTAGGAAAAAAAATAGCCTGCTTATTTCACTGTTCTGAGCAGGCAGCATATGTCCCATGGTTATACTTAAATAACAATAATTGGTAAATTCAAGCTAGTCTACTCCTTGGTGAAAGACTAAGCTTTTTAACACAGCAGTAGCTTTAGTATGAACTGCAGCACATGCTGCTTGTGCAGCAGCTTGCAGAACTTACCTCTGTGAAGGCTGTGTGTTAAAACAATTCACTGTTACATGATGGAGTAACTTGCAGTTGCTAATTCACCTTTGCTGCACTTGAAGCACCAATGCACTGTCTAAATGTTAATTGAATAGATGGATGAAATGTGTGTCCTACTGCAGTGGAAAACTGGAGAGCAGGCAATATAGGCCTGAAATAAAGTACATGAACGGTTTATATTCTTAACTAGGGTAACATTTTCTACCTCGGTAATTCCAAAACTAAAAAGCTGCAAATGTGCAAATGTGCATGGAAATAAAATAGCTGAATAGCCTTATTTGTAGAGTGGGGGTCATGAGAAGGGAAAACAAATTCCCAATATAAAACTACTTGTAGATTACATAGAGTGCTGAAATGCACAGAACAGCATTCTACTATGTGACTTAGAGCTTTTCATTGTTGTGAATTAAAACATGTGAAGGTATCAGCCAGTTATTTTTTCCTTGAAACAGAAGTAATCTTTCTCTGTTCTGGAACAAATTTAGTTAATTCAGGATGAACTTGGTTCCAATCAATACTTTACATGGTACTTTCTCCATTGAGCTCTACAAAAGTTTTGATAGCTGTCGTAACTCTAAGGTAGCAAAGGAGTCTAACGATGAGGAATTGAAAGGTTTCTAAACGTGCTAATGATCACATAAAAGAAATGGTGACTTTCTCAAATACTTCCAAAAGCAGGAAGATTTTTTTATAGCAATACTAACTCTGTAATTTTCAAATGTTCTGTTCTACCATCTCGTCTTGCACAACTTTGTTGAATAGAAAAAAAAGAATCCTGATAAATGTTAAATGAGAGAAGCAGCATATCTGAGCACAGATATTTACTGTTTAAAAAAATAAAACCAAAATGCCACCACAGATCAGTACTGCCAATTGCATACATATTGATGATAGATCACTCCTTTGGAGGTCTCGGAGTTAGCAAGTGCAAAGGAGGAATTCCTTAATCAAAAGGCTTTGTTGTGTTGATGTCTCATGCACAGCAAATCTCTAGGAAAAAAAGCTAGTACTTCAAATGGGATTTAGGTAGCAAGTGGAAGGAGCTAAACTTTAGAACAAGCCTGGGTGCTTTATTCACTACTGGATTTGCATGTCATAGTCTGTGGAATCTATTAGAATGAAGCTGAATAGATTTCTGCCTATACAGGGCCTTGCATTATGGTAACATAAAGCTGTGCTCTTAAAGCAGTTCCCTCATCATGTCTTGCAAAACAAAGTAGCCTCGGAAATGCTGTCTGCTGTCACCGACTTCTTACGAGAAGCTAGTAGTTTTTTTCATAAATACCTGGAATGGAGGTTCTTAAGTAAAACTCGTTCCTGGCTAAATGACTGATCACATCCATCCTTTGGATAAGGAGCTAAGTCAGTCTCCTCATAGGTATTACTATGTAAGCATTGAAATAAGATGGCAACAGGGCCAGGGAACTAAATACCTCTTTGAGCATCTTCTAAAAGAACCACTTATCCCTAATCTTAATTATGGCAGTTACGTTGAAGTGTAGGTGTTACCAACTGTTCCCAACTGTTCCTAAGTAAGGGCTTTCAGTGATAGCTTAGTACTATTAAAGTGACAACAGCAAAAGATACACACCAAATAAACTTGAACTGATTTCTTGAAAATAATTTACTAAAATATACAGGTACATTTTCCTTTTCAGTATAAGTTACATAATTGCATACAGTTTTAGCTCTTTCTACGTGCTTTTGGTAATAAGGCAGCAGCAGGGGGCTGATGACTTAACAGCATTGCTCTGTACACAAGGAGTCAGTACAAGGATATTATATTTTCTAGCAATATACATCTTTACTGAATACGTTGAAGATGAACCTAATTTTATTCATACAGCTCAAGCAGAGTGGACTGTAGTGCAATTCTTGCTTATGGGAAAAGAAAACCTATACAGTAAAATATGGATGGAGGATGCTCAAACCACAGTTTGTTTACTGGAAGCTGTTAATAAAACATTTAACTTAACCACAACTATTTGTGCTTCATTAAAAAACCCAACTTATACAGGTTATAAACTAAAACCTCATCTGTAAAAGTTCTTCTGTGTAGAATACTGCTTACTGCAAGACATACAATGCTTTGGTGGTAGAACTTCCATGTGCTATCATGGAAAAATGTTTCCAGAAGAAATAATCCTCTTACAAATCAACAGCCAGCTTCCTGACAAAAGGGAACTGGCAACTTTGAAATGCTCATTCCCTTTCTCTGTGAAAGAACAAGCCCTGACAAAGGAGAACATGTACTGTGTTAAAAGCTATTGTGGCACAAAAATCAAAACTGGCCCCTGGGCAGGTTCATCCATTCAATACCTATGTTCTCTAGTTCAAGTTTATTCAATGTGGCCTTTACAGCCTGTACCAGACTACTAAAGGAGGAATACTCTGATCATCTTCTTCATCAGTCTTGGTTTAAATCAGTGAAGCAGGCCCTTCTAGTCTAGCTCTTCTTACTGGTAATATACAGGGTCAGAATAATGATCATGCAAACTTCTTCTTTGTAGCTGTAAACCGTTCCATGTACTACAAAGAAAACAAAAAATATGATTCAGAAATTAACAGAGGATTCATTACTATTAAAGGCAGCTAAGCTTCTGCACTCAGACTCAAAAGCATTCTGCATCTAAGCATAATGTTATATCCTGGATGTAGCCATCAGAGCTTTAATATCAAACAAACAAAACACCCCAAAAACATTTTCTGCCATTTGCTGCTAGGGATGATCTAATGTTAATGTTAAACAGTTAAAAATGCTGCATAATACCAAATACCCATTTTTTGTCCATCCAAGTGAAGACACACACCTGTCATCATTAGCTACCCTTCAAAAGATGCTGATGAAAGAACACTGATCCTGAATCCTATGAGAAAGTTAATCTCTGAAGAACTCTTGAAATTCTTTCACGAGGTTAGTTATGAATCCAGTACCAGTGACAACACCAATAGACTTTTGTGCTTTTATTCACCAGCGTGTCTACTATTCTGAGGAGGTACTAGGTAAGGACTTTACCAGCAACTTCTTTAAAAAACAAAGACAAAGCCAAATAAAACAACCAACAGAAAACTAATACTAACAAACCCCAACAAAACCAATACCCAAAAAACCCCAAAAGACCCCCACAAACCTTGTCATAACCTTCCAGTTCTCTGAGTTTCTTGATTTCAAAGAGGTTGCCTTCCACTGCAAGCAGTGAGATCTGGGAATCACTGAGGATACTTTGAGGAAGCATGCTGAGCTCTAGACAGTTTTCTTCTAAACGCAAGACTTTGAGGCGTGGACAATGGGAGATCTGCACTGAGATCTGGGAAATCTTGTAGAAATAAAAAAGAGAAATGGGATTAAAATGGTAGTTATCCATGATTATTGAAGTGATTTGTTTCAGACTTACATGGAACAATTAACATGTTCTAAGTCTAAACTATATTAACAGTAACTACTTAACAACATGCATAAGCAACAAAAGTCGAAGTAGCTTTTTTTACTTCAGTGATGACAGGCAACCTACACATCTGTTTATCACATTCTTACTCAAGAACTGTTCAAATAATTTTCTGCATTACTAAATTCAGGATTTGTTAGTTAACCAAATCTGTCACTTGGATGTACTGGTACATAAATACTAGTTATGATCCCTTATTTCTGTTGTGTCCAGGAGATGTCTTTCAGATACAAAGTTTTGACAGTCTCATCTTGCGTTCCATGGATGTACTAAGTCCAAGATAAACCACATCCTAAATCTGTGTGCCTGTAATAGCTCAGTTACCAGACCTGATTCTGATTCAAATTGAGTTCGATGGCCTGCAGTTCTCCCACAGTGTCGGGCACGTTTTGGATCTGGTTTTTTGAAAGATCTACTACATCCAAATGGCGAAGAGCACAGAGTTGTGTAGGCACAGTCCGAAGCTGATTTCCAGAAAGGCTCAGGGTTTTGAGAGCCGAAAGTTGCCCAAATGCAGCTGGAAGCTGCCTCAAGTGATTGCCATTCAGGTGTAGTGTTTCCAGTTTTTTCAGTTTACACAGCTCCTCAGGTAAAGCAGCTAGAAATAAATGACAAAACAAACCAATGATCTAAACGATGAGCAGGAAACATTCATACCCATTCAATTCAAATAAGGTTCTGCATGGAAAAAGGTGCTGTATTAAGTAAGTTCTCACAGGATTCCTCCTCATTCCTCCTCATTTTCCAGTGAAACACAGATCCCTGTGCAGAAACTTAAGCCTACTGACAACACATGCTTTTTAACCACCATCCATAAATATATTAAAAATAATCTGCAGACAAGGCAGACCTTCAAATCATGGTCGGAAAACACTCAGAAAATTTTGGCCTGTCAGTTACACTTTGCCAACATGTTCTATGACATTTCAAGAAATGCTCAGGTCTGCTGCAGCCCTTTAAAAGTATTACTTGACTAGCTCAAAAGCAAGTCATTGGGTAGCTCATACTGTCATATCAGCATATAAGCCTCACCAGGTAAGGTCTGCTGGAATGCATTTAGCCTTCACTCCACCTACACACATGTACAACCTGTAGCACTCCTGAGTAGCACTATAGAGTCAAAGAGGTTTGTAAATTACACTTGTTTTTTTCAAAAAGGCAGATAATACATAAGTAATACATTAAACCCCCTAGTTTCTTCACCTTATCCTACTTTTTCCATAAAGTTGGATGTTTGACCGACAGAAACAACCGCTGAACAGACAGCAACATTTTCAACCTCTTCAGTACCTGTTCTCTATGCAAGTACTAAACCATCTGACACTCTTAAACCTTCAGATCAGACAACTCACGGCACAAAACATTACAGTTCTAAGTACTCACATGTCATTGTAAAATTGGTAATTACAACCAAGCTGGCAACTAGTTTTGTAGAATTTATGGGTTTGGGGTTTTCACTCTGTACATAAATTCCAAAGCTTTTGGTTTATGTGACTCAACTCCCCATTTACATTCCGTAAGAGTTAAATCATTAAATGTCGTTTCTGATCAGAGAAGACAGGTTATTATTTAAAAAATCTGTGGAGATACGTATTAGCAGACATACTCAGCTTGTTGTTGTTTAGAACAAGGCTCTTCAAAAAGGAAAATTTTCCAATGAGAGGTGGCAAGAGCTCTATTTTGTTGTTCGACAAGTCTATTGTCCTTAAGTTGCTTGTTAGCTTCTGCAGGTCTTCAGGAAACTATGAGGGAGAAAAATGATACAGCATCTGAATAGCTGATACAACTTTGAAAGTTCAAGTTATGCAGCTTAAAGTTTTAATTTAAATTTGTATCACTATCACATACTGTCAGATGACTCACAATGTCAAATCAACACAGTGTGATTGGCAAATTTGCTTAATACACATTTTTACAAATATTTTTTCATCTGAGGAAAAGAAAAGGGATTTTTCAACCAAGTAATTAAAATTAAAAAGGGAGGACAATCATTTATGTTCTAGTCCTCTTGTGTGCTTCTCTTTAACATGCCTGTGTTTGATACACTTGTCATTTAAAAACATTCCACAGCCATGTAACAACTCTATATTTCAGCAAAGTAGGATTGGGAGATTGTTCTCTTGCTTTCCTTTTTAAATAATTATGTATACCATTTTCCTTATTTACATCCTGTACCACTTTGCTAATGATCCTTGGCACTGAGCTGAAAAAAAACCAAAAACCTGACAATCACCATCCAGGAGTCCTGGTGAATAAGCTGGTGGTTTTGATACTCCTTTGATTTGGCAGAGGAGAAGGGAAGAGAGAAGGTAGGACAGCGGAAGAAGATACTTTAGCTATCCTGTGAATTGTTGCTTGACTTACGGTTCCAGGACATTCTGCGTTTTTCTGCAGTTGAGTCTAAGTCAAGACAATTTCCAGTATAAACTTTCAGGAGGCTTACAGCCCAATGAACAGCCTTTAGAGACTATTCATATGGCTACAATTTGCTACAGCATAAGTATCTACATGTGATAAATTGTGGAGTATCTTTCTAAGTAACAATTCTCCTTGAGTTTTCAGCCATTTTTTACAAAAAGCACAACATCATGACCAGTATTTCTTGAACACAGACCCACTCTAACACATAAGCTCATAAGCAAACAAGTGCCCTGGCAGATGAATCTTCAATCAGAAGACAGTGCAAACAAAAATGAAAAATAAAATTTTCCATCACTATTTATGAGCAATATATGTATACAGTGCACTATGACAGTGAGGTGGGCATTTCTCACCAAAAGGGTCAGTCCTGCACAAACAGCTGTTCCCCCTCCTGTTACATTACCTCTGTGAGTCCCTTTCCCGTAAGCTGAAACACACCAGTTTTCTGTGCTGTCTCCAGGTGGGCTTTTAATGCACTATTTCCCATCCTAACAGTTCTCTGTCAAGTGTATGGAGTTCGCGTGACAGTCTCAGCCAGTTTCTCTGTTGCTCTCTGCTAGGGAACTGAAATCCAAAGTCTCTGTGATAAAGCAAATGTAGAGAATCATTTTATTGCCCTGTTTCCCACACTACAAGCCTTTCAACACACTGAACTGTTTGACTGTTGCACTTTCATCTTCCTCATAACTAAAACTTAGAGCTTAAAGATTTACCTAGCTTAAGATACCTTCATTATAGCATATAGTTTGATTATTGAAACGATGTAACAACCACAGTTAAAGCTATGTGAAAAAACTGCACACTTTCCACATTTTGCCTCTTTCGGGACCCTGTAGTGAGATTCTCCACAGAGCCTGGCCGTGATTTCCGTGGCATCTACCAGTCCTGGCCTGCCAACAATACTACAGTTTTATCTGCTTTTTTCTCAGCACTTCTGTTTAGAGAAGCGACTCCTCTGCCGTGCCTGTCTCCGCAGACTCACGACGCCCCCGTCCGTATAGCCGGCAGGCTATACGGACGGGGGCGTCGTGAGTCTACAGGCCGCAGATCAGTGCCGGAGGGGAGCGCGGCCTGGGGCAGCACGTAAGCCGCCGGGACGGGGAGCCCAGGGTAGAAGCGCTGCTTTACCGC
>NW_008666767.1:51202-100164 GCF_000695815.1 Acanthisitta chloris | reverse complement strand
GGGGAGCAGCCCGGCTCGGGTCCCGCACGGTCACCCCGCTCTGCCCGCCCCGGTGCCCAGCGCCCGGTTACAGCACTCCGCACTCCGCGGGGTTTGCTGTGCGGCCAGAGCTCCCAGTTCTGACAGGTGTACACTGGAGCAGCCCCGGTTACCGTACTGGGATACAGCTTTAGGGAGCAGGAATAGCCACTGCGAGAGGGAAGCAGTCCTGACCCAGGAGGGAAAACCAAAAGAAACACGGATTGCCTTCCTACATGGCACTGTAAAGGAGTTTCTTTAACAAACTTAGAATGAGATTAAAATAAACAACTCAAAATGCATTTGGTAAGCTTAAGGCACCAACAGGTATTATGTTTAAATACCCTTTATGAGGATTTCGATTTGAATAATCATAGTACCAAGTTTTGGCTTTGTGCCCTGAGGATTTCGATTTGAATAATCATAGTGCCAGGTTTTGGCTTTGTGCCTGAAGGCTGACCAGCCCTCCCTGCCTGGCACCAAGGAGCTTCCATAGCACAGAAAACAACGTTTTAACAAAGTAGAAATCTTATTTCAGTAACAACATGAGGTGACTAAATTTCCTAACAAACAGGGGTTACAAATGCTTTCCCATCTGCAGAGCAGTTTATGGCACATTGCTGGTATCTGGGTGTGTGTTTACACATCCTCAGATTTTAACCAACTCCCTTGGAAGTCAACACCAAGCCTGCTGTGGAGGCAGAGGGAAACGTGTGACTGTCTGGGGACTGTGCCAGCACAGCTCAGGAACAACCAACCAACCAACAAAATCCAAAGGAAATAGTACAGTCGTACTTTTATTTGGACGTTTTCCAGTGATAGCTATTAGGCTACAGTTTTTATGATGCATACATTTACTAAGTACAACATCAGACACTACAACAGATCAGAGCTCAGGTCATTCTGACAATGTTTTGGTTTTCATCTATGTACTGTTGTGGCATCGAGTGAAAACCTATGTTTAAAGGCTTTTATTTATCACATGAAGTATCAGCATCTTAAAAAAACCAAGTGTTTACTCATAGTTTTAGTATGGTATTTGAAATGTGTTCAGTTTAAATCACAAATTACATATAGACCTTCAAATTGCAAATGCTGGTGTTTCCAAGTTGGGAACAAATGTTACTGGATGTCAATCCACTTTCAACACTGATGTTGATTCTATTTTTTTTCCTGTGATAGAATAATCACATTTAACAAACTTAAGCACTTCTGTGTTCCATCCCAGATTGAAGTGTGAGTAGCAATTTTTCAAAATTTGGATAGAAGACTGTCCTAAACATCAGAATAAAATGATCACTGGAATAAAAATACACCAAACTGAACGAGGTAATTATTGTGCAAAATCTCTAGAATAACTGTATATATTTCTAAGGGGTCATTGACAAGTATTTTTCCAGCATCTGATAAACTCTATCATTGCAATAGATAATAAATTAAGATATAAAAGATATGTCCACATTAAAAGAGCATAACAATGATTCAAAGGAAAAAAGTCAATAAAATAATTCTGCATTATATTCCATGGTTAAAGAGATTTTAGTTCTAAGGTGAAAGATATATTATACACTGACACTAGAATTTTACTTCTGAAAAGTGCATGTAAAATACTGTCATGTAAAATGTTAGGTGAATTACCCACTACACATCTATTCCAACTCAAAAATATTTTCCTTTAAAACATGTCAAGCAGCATATACTTTTAATGTGATATAAAAGTAATACCAGTCGAACCACTGAGTTTAAGGATAATACCTATAAATTACTAAACACTACCTTTGTTTAAGGAAACAATACAATAAGGCTTTTTACAGGTAAACAAACTTAAAAAAATGAAACAAAAATACATTTAGGCAAACATTTTAAACACTAACGTGTAAGTAGTGGATACATTTCCTGATCTGCAGTATGAACACACTGTAATGCCAATTGTTTGGTTTTCAATAGGAGAATTTGTAGGTCAGCATGTTCTCATGTGTTGTCTTTCCTAACCTTGTTGCTGGATGTGAAACTTCCCCATTACATTCTCACAAGTACAGTACCCCTAACAATCTGAAAACTACCTTACACCTTATTTGGAGCCACTGTACAGTAGCTGTAGTTTCAGAAATCAAGTAACATTGGAAAAAAGCATTTGGTATACCATGCAGAGGAAAACAATCTACATCATTTAGCAAAGATCATTCAAAACACTTTTGCAATGCAGTATTAGGCTCTGGAAGTACTGGCATGATCCATCAAACACAATATGGGACGTACACATTTGAAATGAAGATGACAGGAGCATCTTCAAATGATACAACGTTTAGGTTGTCTTTACTTCAGATTTTAGCAACCATACAAACAGCACACTTCCCTCTCAAAACAAAACTGAAATGTTTCAGTCTGCTTAACAGCAAATCTTTCTCTCTGTGAATTTCCAGGCAAACAGATTAGTACCAAATAATCTAATAATATATCGCTAGGTTATTTATATTTTAAAAGAAATTAATGTTAATGCTAAGCTGCTAATTATTATAATACATTAAAAATATTGCACAATGCAGTTGAGCAATGTGTGTGGCTTTCTTTTTTACATGTGTGTTTGAGCCATACACCACAGAATTGGAACCTTAAGGAAGGCTTCTGCACTTATGCTGCACAATGTGAAATGTGAATTCTATATAGCAGATCCAAGATGTGTGAGACAGAAAAATCTTTCCAGCAAGATGTGGAATATCCAAAATATTTCAGTTTCTCATTATGCACTCTGGATTTGCAACCATGAAATGAATCATAGTCAAATGACACCATCATAGTCAAAACCTACTTAATGTTCTTGTTAGTCAACCTTTCAAAGAATCAGAGCCTTGGGCTACTGCAGGAGTTTTCTATTAAAGTTTTCCCACTCAAATTCCAGTGTGAAAGAAGACTTTATTTTTTTTCTAAGTGGCAACAAACCGGAAGAGATTATACTCAAAACACACATCTGTCATCTCTGGGGTCTACAAACAAAGAACAACATTAGACAAACTAAATAACCTAAATAAATACTAAAATCATTACTGACTTCTGATCATTTGCTTCAAGATTCTGTGTTTTCAAGCTAACTACTTTTAGAAATAACTAAACATATAATTTCCAGTGTGCTACTTGTGCTTAGTTACCATTTTCCTCTACAGGTGTTATTTGATACCATGTGCAAAAAATCCAGTTAAAATAACAGACTGCATCAGACTGTAAATAAGGTTGACAACAAAAAATGAAGTATCTTATTTTTAGTGCTTAGTAGGATACTGTCGTACACTTAAAAGAACAGGATATGCAGCAGCGACTTAGTTTGCTTGGTAAACCACAGTACTGACAAATGAACACCTAAGTTATAGCATATAGTGAACTGTAAGACTTATCACTAGAATTTATGTCAAACTGACATAAACGAGGAAGTGGTTTAACGAAATAGTTTTATATATTGCCAGTTTGTGTTTTTTCATTCCAGCTTTTACAAATTCAATGTAACAGGCTCCCAAGTGACTGTGTATTCTACTACAAAATGCCTTACTTTCAAGTCTTCCATGTTCAGGACTGTGACTGTCCCTGTTGGTCCCTGCCTATGAGAAGATTACACGTGGAGTTTAATTTACACTATTTAAATATGTTACTAAAGATCTAAAAATGTCTCTAGACAGCTGAAGACACAATTTTTGTCCAAACCTGATTTCCATACTCTGTAAATGCATGAATCAGTGATGTCCTCTCAAATGCAATGACTGACCACAAATGCACATCTTTCTCTAAGCCTTCAGTCTGTGGTGCTGTTATGCAGTTTTCCAGCTACCTTAACTACAGATCTGGGCATACATAGGCTGTTTGTTCAGAAAATGTGTTTTCAGTGGCTCACTATGTTTTAACAGGTAAAGATATCAGGCAACTGATTCTCCATCTAACACTGATGGTACATCCTTGGGATCAGACACGTGATATGAAGCCCAGGCCCAAGCTGGCTGGGATCTGAATGGTTTCTAGTGCCAGAGAGGAGGGATTAAATGGAAAAGTAACAGGGAAGATGTGTTTAGCATCCATGAGCAACTGAGGAGAGTCCTTCCTGTCTCGAAGACGCAGCTGCAAAGATAAGAAAGTGATTACGTTAGCATTTAATCAACTCATTGATAACAAACAACTTGCAGAGAGGAGTATTTCCTCTGTGCTTACAGATACATCTGTGGGTACAAACACACTCTACCCTAACTTGAGCCAACCTATTTGCAACAACTGTCCTATTAAACTGTAGTGATTTTCATTGCCTTCAGTTCTGCATATCTATCTTCTCCTCAAAATGCAATCTGAAAATATTTAGATTCCCTGCAGAAGGAAGATTTTGCCCAGTATCTGGTAACAGTGTCTTTTCAGTAAGTGGAGTTAGTTTTATCTCTGTTCTACCTTCCCAACCTCCCAGATCCTACTAGTAATATAATTCAAATTTTAACAGACCAGCAAGATCGTATTTGTTTCCTTTATTTTTCTCCACTGGCTAGTTTTCTTTGGAGTTTTCAACACTTTTCATTTTCATTAACATATAGAAAACTAGAAGAGGTAAATGAAGAGCTTTGGTATGAATGCAGGCCTCAGTTTTCAAAACAGTTGGAACTTCTCATGCAGTCACAGATCTGACTAAAGTAAATTTGCAAGTATAAATGTTACCACTTGAAAAGTTGGCATACAAGTGTTTACATACACACAGATGTATAAGCACAAAAACCTCTCACCTGCCAAAAACCTCATACATACTGACAGGGAAACTAACATCTTCCTTTAAGGCTGGAGGCAGTAAATTGTGATTGCCTAAAATTTTAAGGGTGGCATCACCTTTTCAGCATAGCCAAAAATCATAGGTTAATTCATATTCCTGAATGTATTTCAGGGTACAAACTTTTTTGGCTCATCAGAGGTTCTTAGATGATTTTTGATGAGAAGTTATACCTTACCTGTATTGTACGTATAAACGATACCAAGACTCTCTCTTCAAACTCATTCACTGGAGTATACAAATTCAGAACTTTTACAATCTGTGAAGAAGAACAACCACTCTTAGGTTCATTTTACTGATGAATCAACAGAGTCATAACATGGTTACTTATAATATATACTTTTTAAATTAGCTATTTACAAAAGAAAATTATTTACAAGTATCTGTTATTTTTTGCTTCATTGATTCATACAGGATTCCAGCACCTGCTCAATGCTATGTTATACCTCTGCCTCCTTCAGAACATGTGCTCTTTGGATGTGGAAACTCTTAATTTCTACAAATGTGTGGAAAGATGCCAAACAATGGGAAAATCACATAAGAAGTAACGGATTGTGTTCCCACCCTCTTGGAAACACAATGTATTCCTCACCCTAATTTTGACCCTGTAATTATGACCTTCTGTAGTCTTGCAACTTCACTGTTGTTCAAGAGAGTGAGCTATTTCTCTAAAAAGAGGGCTAAAACCACCAAAGCAAAGTACTTCATCACAGACTTTCAATAGTAATATGGGTTAAACTTGTAAACCCCATTAAAATTCTCTTTTCTTTTTTACCATTCTCTTCTTCAAAAAAGCAAACCACTTTCAAAGAAAGTTAAAACATTTGAAGCACATGGAATTCTAACTTCTTATTCAGTAAAAAACTAAGAGACTTTCCATCAATGTGAATTACTAAATCAAAACAGATGTATAAATGCAACCACTAGTGCTGACACCATTGAGAAAGAAATGGAGAAATTTCTTCCTTTCCCTGGTGGGAATTTTTCAGCAAGCATCAAAGATGCTTGGATCCATTTATTCCTGTACAAGCTCTATGCAAATGTAGCATAGTTTAAGAAAAAAGCACAACTTATCTGTACAAAATCTAAGCTTTAATGAATAGAAGTCTGTTTACTGAGCCCACTTGGTTCAGCCTTCTGAGGCTAATGGGTACAGTAACTTAAGACTTTTGTTTTCAGACTCTGAGACATCACCTCCATTTGAATCATCCATTAACTTGACTGGGTACTAGCTCTGATAGCAAAAAGATAATTTCCTAGTATGCTAGGCAGAGCTGTTGGAGTACAGAGATGTCTTTGAATGAAGAATTTTCACTAAGGATTTTCACCAACTGAGATGTTATGTATTACACCCTGAAAAATCTGTTGAGCTCCCTCCAATTTGTTCAAAACTTACTTGAACATCAGACCTCAAAAGGGCCCAGTCCTTTTTTTTACCCCTCCAACTTAATCTGTTTTAGATGCACTAATGCAAAACATATGAAAGTAAGAAACCTCTGATCCATGTGTGACAGCAGTGCTGACAGGCAATAGCAAACACCAACAGAGCAGAGAGCTGCTCAAGAGTGATAGCAGGACAGACAATGAGAGTTTGCTTACCTGGGCAGTAGTCAGTGCATTGCACATAGAACAAATGGCTTCTGCATCTTCATCTGTTTTCTTTTTTACTTGCAACAACTGTGCAGCCTGGATGAGAGGCTCCAGTGTTTCCTTAGCCCCACTATTCATCAAATTTTTGTCACGTAGCCATTCTTCCAGTTGACTCACATTGTACCTGTACAAAGTGGTTAAGAGTATCAAGATATTAATGCTTGATTATGGCTAACTGGAAAGCATGTGCAATTTCTCTTTCCCGGTGTTTCTTCTTTGGTCTTAAGTGTTTTTCCTTCACACTTGTAATTTCCTGTAATTTTGTCTTCATACTGTTTTCATCTGATTAAGGCAGGAAATTTTTATTTTCATAACAGTGAGAAACTATGGTCAAAGACTTCCACTAACTAGCTGTTCCCACTTGTTTCTGTTCCTATCATTGCAGGGATGTGACAAGTATAATAAGCAAGGCAAATGAGATTTTGTCCATGTTAAAGTACAGTGAGGTTTTGTGAGGTAAGCTGAGGGACTGCAATGCCCTGGCTAAATTTCCTGGCATATGCCAGTAGAATCCATTGGACAACAGATGCCAAATGCAGGAGATGATTCAGATGGCTTTACCTCAGGATGCAGCAAACTAGTGTGGATGAACATGTATCCACAGCACCACCAGCATACAAAATATGCAGCAGGTATGTTTGCTATTCTTCTCTAAAAGCTGACAAAGCAATTACCAAAATTTCATCTACAGTAGTGATTCCTGCTTGATGATAAATACTTTTGGTTTGCTTCTACCACACTTCCTTGAAAGTCAGGTAGGATGTGGCCTAAGTCAACCAAAGCTCTTTTTAACCGAACCACACAAAATCAGTTTAACAGCATCTGCAACTGTTTGTGTGTGGGAAAATTAGTATTCCCGATGTATCTGTGGTTCCATCACAATGATCTTCACCAGTGTCAAGAGTTCACTAAGATTTCCAGCAGTGCATTCAAGAAAAATATAACGAGCTCTCCCCACCTTATCTGCATTCCTTTGCTCCACGAGCACATGTCCTTGCGCAGGAGAAGGTTGTTCAGCGTTACAGCCCCAATGATGTAGAACATCTGTTTGACAACCTGTTTGATCAGCTCTGGATCCATCCCATGCTGACACATCACTGAGTGGAAAGAGTTCAGCTGCCGAATGATGGAGTCCAACGTGTAGGTTCCTTCATCAGCAATGCTGGATGTTCTCTTCCGCAGCCCTGTTGGTTTCACCCCTGAGACACCCTGGATAGTCTCGTGCTCCAGCATTCCTGAAACTGCATTTGATTGACAACATTATAATAATGACTGAAAATTGCTGATGTGCAATCATATTGTGGAAGAGAGCAAAAGAGAAAGAGTAGGCTGGGCTTACTGCTACCCACAGTTCACCATGATTTCCTGAAACTGTGTGTCTCACTGTGTTCTGCAAAATCTAAATTTTTTTTGACAAAGGTTCCAGAACATGTCTTTGAAAGGAAAGTCTAACTCCAGCTCAGCAAAACAATTTTTTTTCTCCCAGGGTCATATGAGCAGCAGAGTCAGCAAACCAAGAGCTGTTCCATTCTTCTAAATGTTGTGATTGGAAAGCATAATGAAAATTTCTGTGGGAGTACTGTCTGACCAGATGATGAAAAGTACTGTTAATGAAAAAAATCTCTCTGAACATGAGCTTCACCACTGCTAGCTATTTCATTCCTCACTGCTGTCCAGAATAACAACCAAACATTTTCCTCCATATTATTTTCAAGTATGAGTTCCCACGTAATTAAAGTCTAAATTTCCATAGAGTATTTGCCCAACAGACAGGGCAACAAATGTCAGATTGTCCTGACAACTTCTTCCTGCAAATGCATGATTTATGACAAACATGAATATGCTGTATCAATTTATTCTGTCACTGCCAGAAGAACCAGTCACAGTTTAGTTTTTTCTCTAATCCAGCCTATCCAGTGTAGTCCTGGCAATCTATGAACAGAATACCACAAGAACTATTATGAAACTCTACTGGTTAAGAAGAAATACAAGACACACCCTCAGAATTTTCATTTTGGTACTGTTGTGAAGTTCAAGGAATTCAGCTTAGCCTTACCAATCATTGGTTGCAGAATATTTTCCAAGACTCGGACAAGTTGTTGGTAGATCTGAATAGCCAAGTCACTCAGTACTTGTCTGTACTCAGCTAAATCAAAATTAGTGAGGCAGTGTTCATTTTGACGAGGTGTATTATGCTTCATAAACCCCTGAATTCAAACAATAACAGAAATGAATGCTTTAATGGAGTACAAAAAGATGACACAAACCCAGCATTTCCATTTCCTTTCATGCAAACGACAAATAATACTTTTGAAAAAGCAGTCACAGCCCCTTGAAAGTTTAATTTGGAACTTCTGATTTAGGTTCATGCTAGGATTTGCTTTTTAAGCATCTGCTTCTTTAACGTGAAACTTCCGATATCTGACACAGAACAAACTCTGGTAGCTTTCTGGTGGGTAAAACCCTTCCCTCCCACTCCAGCATGGGCATTCTCACCTGGCCAGTTTTGGCCAAAAGCCCAGTTAAGTGTGAAAAAGGAATTGGGCATACTACAGCCTCCAAATCTAAACTGTTCTGCCATACTATGGTTAAAGACCTTAATAAGGCCTTTTTCATAGATGATGCAGCAAATCATCACTAAACAACATAATGGGAGCAGCCAGATTCTTCTGCTTAATCTGAGCTGGCACTTTTGGGAGCACTATGTCATCCAGCCTCTGGGCCCCCAGCCTGCAATAATGGGAAGCTGGTTCAACCCTTATCTTCCTGTACTTTCCACTGATGTCATCACCATCATTCCAAAAGGTATAGACATTTTAAGAGACTTTTGACTAGATTTTGAGATACTACAGGGATTTGTTAAAGAGCAATGCTGACAACAGCATTGAAGAGCAAGAGAACCCAGAGCAGGAGCACTGCTTACCTCTTCTCCACTGTACTGCTTCAAGCAGTGCAAAAACCTGCAGGTGTTTGAGAGCCAGAAGGACACTGTTTCGAAGTCCTCACCTCTTTTCTGAAGATAAAAGCAAACACAGTTCAACAAAACTGGTAGGAGGAATAAAATAATAAAATGGTAGATAAACAATAAAATATACTTTCTTGTACATACTCAGATATTAATGCTTTGCAATAATTTGTGTATTTCAGTAATGTATTAGAAAAGAAAGGTTTTTGACAAAATACCACTAAACACCTCTCTGTTTTCTATAGCATTTATCAAGAACTTTCAGAGCATGATTTCCTCCACGGATATGATCTTTCTGCATTTTACAGACACATCCTACCTGCTCTGTGCAAAACTCACAGGGCAATGTGACTGTACTCCCAAAACACCTATTCTGTGGCACAAGGACTCTTGTGAAGAGCCCAGTGGGGAGGATGGGAATGATGCAGAGACAGCAGGAGGAACAGGGAACAATTCAGTTTTGATGAATGTCACTTTCATCATAACCATTTTGGCAGCCTGATATGGGAAACCAAACAAAACAACAAACACTTCTCACCAAAGAACACAGGGTCTAATATATGCTGAGTAATATGCTAGGTAGTTCTAGAGCTCCATAGCATACATTCCATTCACTTAAAAATGTTCAAAAATTCCTATGAATATGTAAGATCCTGCAGGACTGTTTGCAAAATATTTTTTACAAAACATACAGCTTGATTAAAGGCTTTTGGAAACATCTGTCTCATTTCAAAACTAAAAAACTACATGAGCATAAAGCATATTTATGTTTTAATAATGCCTTCAAGATACCCCTGACCTAAACTTTCATAGCAAACTCATTTGCAATGACTTTAGGTAGCAACATATTATCATCATTGTAATCTGTAGGTGAAGCAAATGGGGGAATCTGTTAACCAAAACTGCAAATGAAACTAATTAAGTGCTCTGGAGAAGATTAACAAAGACTCACTCAGTAAACTCTGGCTACATCCAAAACTTTATAAGCTTAGCTTCAGAGGAAGGAGACTATTTAAATCAAAGAGAAGGCAGTTTTTTTCTCCACTAATTCAATGCATCTCTGGTACTATATGGATAAAATACTAGCAAGGTAATTTGTTGGTTTTTAAGACAACTCAATTGTGACTTCAGTGGGAGTTCACCGATCAGAAATCCAGACCCAACTCACTGAAAACCTTCTCCTCATTCCTATCACATAAAACCAAACACAAATTTTAAAATAACCAAGCAGACTAACTAACCTTCAACACTTTTTTGATGCCATTGATAGTGGAAGTCAACAATGACCGCACTTTTTGGTCATCATTAAGGTAATCTGCATGGCGTACACACATGAACAAAATATATGCTGGTAGTCCTGGAATCAGGTTGACAGCTACCCCTCGTGGTTTCAGCTCTTGGGAAAAACAGACACACATTGTTTTGTTAAGTAAGTCATTGGAAGATGTTACACAAGGTAATTGCAACCTCCCAAGCTAATAGCACATACATGTCTATATATGGTCTGTGAAAATTGAGAGCAAAACTAAGAGCCACCCTCTTGGTACACAGAACAGAATAAGAAAAGACAACTGCCTGCCAAAAAATATGCAGACATTAATATGTGCTATACTCATCAGGAAGGATAATTAGATTACAACAGACATTTAGGAATTTTAGATAAACAGAACTAAAATAAGCTGTTAATTTCCTAATGCAAATTCTGTGTTCTTACCATTCATTTTTCAGAGTG
Source organism: Acanthisitta chloris (assembly GCF_000695815.1). NCBI lineage: Eukaryota > Metazoa > Chordata > Aves > Passeriformes > Acanthisittidae > Acanthisitta > Acanthisitta chloris. The sequence goes on along the minus strand of NW_008666767.1, from coordinate 89,013 downwards.
TATGGGAGCAGAACACACCACAAATGAGAGAGATGCTTACCTAAAATAAGGTTCTTGACAAGTTTTTGTTCATCCTCCTTCTTATACTCTAACATCCCTTGGAAGTCCTTTTCTTTCCGTGGAATGTTAACCGGACGAATAGGTTCATCAATGATTTGCCCAGGTGAGATGTTCTCCATCTGGCCCACTTCAGAGAGAAAATGAAAAGAAATTATATTTTCCAGTGAAACCACTGCACACCAGAGACATTTCTATGGCATTTCTAAGGAATGTACTGGCTCCAGCAGGACAGGGGAGAGAATATTAAGAACAAAAGTCAGAAAACTCGTGGGTCAAGATAAAGGTGGTTTAATAAATGAAGGAAAGGGGAGGGAGGGGGATGGGAAGCAAAGCAAAGGTAATCACTCATAACACTCCCCATCCCAAGGGGACTGATACCCAGCCAGTCTCAAACAGCAGCTACCTGGTATGCAAAACAACCTTCTTCTGTTCCTGACATTACAAGGCACAGAATATGGAATATTCCTTTGGCAGGTTTGAGTCAGCTGTCCTGGCTGTGAGCCCATGTGCCCTCCCACTCCCACCTTACTAAGGGGGCAGAGTGGGAAAAGAGAGAAGACCTTGACACTGTGCCAGCTCTGTTCAGCAGTAGCCAAAACACCAGTGTGTTCCCATCACTGTTACAGCCTCAAATCCAAAGCACAGCATCACACAGGCTGCTGTGAAGAAAGTTAACTCCCTCCCAGTCAGATCTACTACATCTTTCTAAGCTGATCAGGCAATAAACACAGACAAAACTATGTCTTCAGAAACATTTTCTCACTCCATATTATCTATGGACATTACTGTGATCTTGTCCATGGCAGTAACCAAACAATATTGAAAGACTTCTTAAAAAATAAACTTTGTTTGAGTAACTAAACCTTCACATTCAAAGGAAAACTGGGCAAATTACTTCTGCTTGGTTCAGATTCAGTATTGCTTTTGTCTTGACAAAACCAGAGACTGTCTTTGAGTACACAAACAGCCCAGGAAACATTCCTTTATGTTTAAGTAGTTTCTGCCTTCAGAGAAACATCAAACTCCTTTTTTCATTGCTTCCAAGTAAGACAAATCTTCTCAAGGTTCACAAAGGAACACAAAGAGCTCTGAGTGTACCTCCTGTTTCTGCAATCAACAGAGGCTAATGCTGCTGAAGACCTCATGCTCTCACAACTGCTAAAACAGATGGATATGATGACAATCAAATCACAGAGAGTAAACAAAAATCTCTCTTTCTCTCAAAATATGAAAGTACCTTCGAGTTCACCAATCTTCTTCGCAAATACTTTCAACTGTTTCTTTAACTTGCGAACAGTTTTGTCTTGTTTTTCCAGCTGCTCCATTAAATCCTGTAAATTAAGATGAGAGAAAGACTTAGATATGAGAGCAATCCTATAATGTGTGACAGAGACAAAATCAGAGCTGTTAGAATTACAAGGCATGAGGGAAGCTGAACAGAAGTGCCATCCTCTGGCTGAGGGCTGCAAGCTGGTACACTGCCTGCAACACAAGCCAAATATTGCAAATATTGTTATGTGCAGCATGACAAAGGCAAAGCTCTTAGGCAGGTAGAGTCTGCAGACACTCAGAACTAGGTCAGTTCGTACAGCAGAAGACATTTTGCTGCAAACACATCTCCCTAATGTTTCCTCACTGCTCCTCCAAATGCCTCATGGAAATAATTTTCTTTATTATTTAACAGCTATCCTGTATTTCTGCATCATTTATTCATGCCTTCGGGACTGACTCCTTATTCAGATCTATCCATTTTATGAGACAATATGAGATATCTGCAGAAAGACCATAACTTGCACTCAAATTTGCCAAAATCAGACATCCAAACATTCGCCATTTCTTGTGGTGCTCTGCCATTTCCCACGCTGTCATCACATTTCCTTACACCAAAACCAATGTCTTCCATTTTTTTAATTCTGAACACCATCTAGCACCTAAAGGTCCTACTCTTGCAATAAACCTGCATTTTTCTTTCAAAGGAGCACTCCCCAGAAATCTACCTTTGAATAATTCTGTGCCAAATTTATTGTAGTACATTCATAAAATAATCAAGTACTTAAAAAAGGAAAAGTTCTTCTAAAGGAAGCAAAACCTCAAGCTCAAATAATCTGAAAGCCATTCCAGGTTAAGTGTTGGAAAGCAGCTTAAAAGAAAAATCTTATAAGCATGGTGATTCTTCATGGCACTGGTAAGATCATAGGAGACCATGAACCCTTAGCATCAAAAGCATCAGCTGGGAAACTACACAGCTCCTAAGGTACTGAAAACTTCTAGTGCAGCATGGGCAACAACTTAGAATTAGGCATGAATTGTTCTTAATCATGTTGGAAAGAGCTTACAATCTATTGCAATGTACTTGAGCAGTAAGATAAGATACTAGGCCTGTTGACAGAACAGAATCAAGGCCATGCTTCACATCCAAGGCAGTGTTCGATTTTACAAGAGATATTCTGTTAAGAGGACAATATACTTATTGTCAGATAGAACAATTTCTCTTGAAATGAATAAAAAAACCCCATGGAAGTTCAACAGACTGTTTCAAATGTATCAGTGAAGGGGTGTGATTTCAGAACAACCAGTATGTGAGGAGGAATAAAGTTCTTTCTATGGTTCCTCTAAACAAATTGAACAGATTTCACATCTCTAAGATTTGGAAACTCAGAAATTATATTCATTCAAGCTTACATATGGTGCTATCTTTAATTACTACAGAAATATTATTTCCAATGTCATCCTTCAGATTTTGCATGAAAAATATTAAATTAAGAACAAATTCAGGCTATGAGTGGATTGCTGGCATTATTCACCTTGGTAAGTATGTAGAGGATCAGTCCTCTACTTTGCTGGACTGAATTTAAATGTATCAAAGTTATAAACCAAAAAGTAGTTTTGAAAGTTGAGCATCTTTTGCATCATGTAGTTCTTTTTCAGGGATGTAGTAAGTAGTGCTCAAAAAGAAACTGCTTTACTCACAGTGTAAGGCTTGTATTAGTAACAAAACTGTGCATCAAAAAGAGACACCGATTACACAAAGGACACTAACAAAAAAAGCAGTGAGGGAGGTAATTGGCATCGTGAAGCTCTCTGCAGGGGGATTTCCTCTGAAAGGGAGAAAAGGAGGCAGCCTGCTTTTCAATTAGTGCTTCAGAAAGAGCGACCGAGACAACAGAGAAACAGGATTCACGTGGTCTACATACAATCATCCGCTTGTAAAGTGAAATCCGGTACAACTGATACTTCTTGGGATCATCTGCATACAACTCCTCATAAAACTGTAAAAATAGGTACAGGATTGTTTTTCCCCTTCCCTTTGAGACACTGAAACTTCAGTAAGCACTGCATAGATTAAATCAGAACACAACAAGATCAAGAATCTCTTATTTTTAGGTAGTCTTCTAGTCCTTAGTTGTGGTGTTCACACCACTATCTCAGAGGGAACCTGATGTAGATGAGCTGCAGAACAGTCAGATCTTTTAAAAATGAGCAGTACCAGTACTGTGAAAGCATTGAATATAACCCTTGTGAGAACCTGGACAGGACATCTTCTTATGCTAATCAAAATGGGATTGCAGTAAACACTACAATTCTAATACAACATTTGGAAAGCCTAAATGATTTCCACTCCGGGGGTAGGAGTGGAAGCATACACCCAACTTGGAGAGGACTTGCAAACATGACAAGTGAAATACTAAGGAATGAGTCTATATTTAACAGTAAAATTACATTCAATGCATTTGAAAACAAAGAGAACTCCTCTGGGATATAATTACATGACTGTGTGTTGTCTTGAGAACATAGAATATGATGAGTAGGTTTCTGGGGGGAAAAAAGGCTAAAAATCATAACATATGACTAAGGAGCTTGAGGGACCTGTCACAGACAGAAGCATCCACCATTCACCTCTGCCAACAGGAGACTGCTGCTGCTGAGGCAAACTTCTAATAAACTTTCAATCAGTGCTCCAAAACCTATTAAGCTGAATTACCTAATACTTTCCTCCCAAATATTTGGTATTAAGACAAGAGCCCAACAATGATAACTTCTCTAGCATACATAAGCAGGAAACACTACACCTTGGCTTATGTGGAGGAAGCAATGACACTTAGAGCCAGGATTTTTCTTGCTCAAGTAGCATATTTCTCTTTAACAATAACAAGCCAATCCTATTCCAACACAGGCCTCTTTGAAAATTTCTGCAGGAATGAGGTAGCTCAGGTGTGATGAACATACTCCCTTTGTGGGGAAAGGTAAGGAGTTTCACCCAATTCTTCCTTCATACAAAAATGTCATGCAATAAACAAGGGATACCAACTATTAGCTAAGTGACTTCTAACCAAGTTCCTTCTTCTGGAACTATTTCTTTTTTCAAAACATACTGAATAGCTGGAGCTCATAACACAATGTAGCTTCAGGCAGGGAGGAGAGAAATGGGAAGAAAAGTGGCATTAAATAATGAAAGAATTAAATCAGAGTTTTCCAGCAAAATAAACAAACATATTTCAGAGGAAACACTACTCCTTGGTGTTTGTATAGTTTGTATGACTTCCCTGGATATCAACATTCTACTTAGCCAACTCATCAGTTGAACCCTGGGATCCACAAGCTTTCTCCATACCCCAACTTCAAACGAATTCCCTGAAACATTATTACTTCATGGGCAATGCTAAGTCTCTCTCTCCCATTAGCTTAACTACAAAATACCACTGCCCTCCTGCAATTTTTTTGTGGGAAGTTGCCATCTGAAAAGTGATAAGAACATACAGGTGCAGCAAGTCTGTCAGTGCCCTGGCCTGCTCCTGCAGCATCATTTCTCTTACCAGGTTCTCATTAGTCAGCCGGGTGATCTCATGCTGCAGACTGGCTTCAATTCGAGCCTCTGGAGGCAGCTGCAGGTTCTGGGCCAGGAGCTGCTGCTGGCGATTGTTTTCCTCCTTCAGACTTTGGATCTCACCTCGCAGCGATTCCAGCTCGTTCTCGTGGCTCTTCTTCTGCGACTGAAGCTGAGACTCCAACAGCCTAAAGAAGTTGAGCAACAGTTTGTGTGAACACACTTACAAAGTTACATCCCCAATTCTCAGAGGGAGTGTAAAGCTTTAGCTGCTGCTCAGGAACAATTAGCCATGGCTTGCAAAGGAAAATGAAACAGACAGAGTACTCTTTAAACCCTTCAGTATGCCTTCTAATTAAACTGAGCTTGCAAGATCAAAAAGTGGAGAGAGGGAAGCTAATTGTGACACAGCTTTGCATTTCCTTTGACTGAACACATACTGTGTGTGGTGCCACTGTGGCAAGAAATGTAAAGCTAAGTCTTCACAGATTGCCACTGCTTTTAAAGGGGCTTTAAAGAGGTTTTACCTCTAAACAAATCAAATAATCTGTCTAAGATGAAGATGACAGTGTTCCCTTTAAGATAGCACCCTGCAATATTAACAAAGGAAAATATTTGTAGAGTTAACTTCTTCAGTCAGAAACCATTTAATTGCAAATGCACATAAACAACCCTTAGTTTTACATTAAAACCAACATTTTGCAGAGGGTAGTCCTTAGTGGACAGAAGGTCAACAACAGAACCAAACTCAGGACTGTAATCCAGGAGTTCTATTTATCCTCACTACTGACTTGCTCCTTTCCCTTGGGCACATCACATCTCAAATTCTTCTCATGTGAAATGGGGATAACACATATCAGCCTCCTTCTGAGCAGTGCTGGGGGATCTACTCCTGCTTGCAAGGCACTGTCCAAGTGCTCTGACTCATAATTTCATACGTACACACACAGGAAATGACAACACTACTGCCTACCAGTGTTCAATTAGACAATCTTTCAGGGTTTAAATATGCATACGGCAGGAACATTTATTAGTAACTAGACTGATCAAGCACACAAGGGCAAATAGTCATTTACCTGCACTGCTCTGCCATTTAATGTACAACCTCCTGTCTCTACAGTGCTAGGACAAGAAGCATGAGGTGCAGAGCAAACAAACTCCCATCCTGCTCTGCAGAACACTTGCTGTAAGTTAGATCTTCGCAGGCTTACACAACAATGTTAGGTGTAGAATTTGTTAGCACAAGAAAAGGAAAGACTTTAGTTAGTAGCATCCATTGCAAAATACCACCTTCTGTAGTTACTGCTACCAAGTGCACACATTGAAGAACATCAGCAGTGCTGATCTCTTGAATTAGCTGTCAGTGCAGGACTAGGAATCACTTTGGAAGTCTGGGACACATGTATGGCTACAAGGCCCAGATGTGCATACAGAGCCAGAACTGCATTTCCTGACAAGGAGTTTCTCTGCATTTCCTCTTGCCTGTTCCATGAGCAGCATGCAGTCTTTGCAGTGATGGCACTGAGGCTTGAATAGCACCATGAGGAGCTAAAGGTTACTTCTGTTTCTTGGTTATTTTGTGACTTACATTTTGAATCTTGCATGGAGAGACGTGGGAGAAGAATGTTCATTCTACTGAACTTGAGTCACAACAAGGAGAGTAAGACTCATTTCTGTTTGAAAGTTAAGAGTACACTGAAGCTACTTAAACTTTAGTTTTATAACTACTAAAATGGTTGTACTTCTTTAGGCTGAAAAACTGTAAGGAACATCAATTTTGAAACCTGGTGTAAAGGCAAATAATACACGGCTACAAGTATTTTCCAGTTGTGGAGCTTCTGCTATTTTACAGTCTATTTTTGTACAAGTATTCTTATGAATTATGTATTGGTTGCTGTGCCATCTTAACTTTTTAAATGATAAAACCTGACAAGTAGAAAGGTTTAGGGATTAGGTTTGAGGAAACTCTTTACTTTGTATAATTTGTGTTGAATGTTGTTCTACCCATTAAAGCAATAGAAGTACTTCAGCTAAAGCAAACCCATAGCAAGGGGCACAGTTAGCTAGAAAAGAAGATGCAAATGAAAAAAAAAACATTCTGAGAAGTCTGGTAACCTGTTGGCTTGTTTTAACCCTTCATAAGCCAGCCAAAGTTCTCCGTCCTCATTCAGCATATGATAGTCCTGGGGAGATTGCCTTTCAAGAAAAGTGTTTAAAAAATACAAGAGACAAACGTGATGGTGATGAGGTGACATGGTAAGGACATTACACACTAAATTACAGTTACTACAAAAGCGAAACAAAAAAAATGCACTGAAACTTAGCAAATTACTTCTCTTGTTCATATGTTTTTCTTCTTAATGATGAAATTCAGCTCTTGGTGTCAGCCCAACTGGTTACAGCATTTTGTGCTGTTACAATAAATGGATTGCAACTGACTACTGTGACCACTGAGGTGCAGAGGGTAACAAACCAGCATGGGGAATGGCACCCAGTTTGAGCAACACAGCAATTAAAGGCTTGACTTTGCCTTTCCCCATTATTTCCAAATCCTGTCAAATATTGCACACCGCAATTTTACTAATGGAACTGACATATAACCCCAGTGATGAGTGATCTCTGAGCATCTAGACATACATGGATGGAACTTACTGAGCACAATACACACAGTGTCACAGCAGACCCCAACCCATCACAGATTAAAGAGAACTTGTACCTGTTTGTTTCCTTCAGGCCAATATATGCCTGTGCTATTTCTCCTTTGTCTTTCATCTTTTGTACATCCTCCAAGAGGATTGTAGCATCTGTCATTGTATTCTGGAAAAAGAATGAGGATTTCCAGAGTAAGTTTAACAACGTATCTGCTCTTTGAACCCATGTTTCCTTCAATTTACCCACGTGGAACACTAATCTTTGAGTAGCCACATTAAAATTAGGAGGCTGCTTCATAATTTCTATGCGCATTTGGTGTATCTTTTAAAATAAATGCATGCAACACTGACAAATACTGCTCTGCCTAGTAAGTGGGTGTATGTGTTAACCTCTTTTCATTTGTTCATCACATAAAAGGAACAAGATAAATTCCAAGAAATGATGAATTTGCATTTTATTTCAAATTACCAGGGACAGCTGCTAGTACTGAAACTGAAGAAGCACAATTTTGCCATCTTATTTCTATTAATATTTCTTAAACAGGATTGCATGGAGCCTTTCAAATCTCATATATAAGGTCTGTTTTTCACTTCATGTTTTTAAGTACTCTGTCACAGCAAGAAATAATAATAATATACATAATTAATGTTTGAAGTTAGATAGCATCAGAGTACTGTTTTGTTTCAGTTCTGAATGTTTACTATGGCACTTTTGCTTTTTTTCTTCAGTAAAACTTGAAATACTTAATAGATGTTTACAGTCACCTCAGCCAGTCTGATGTGAGTCATTGCTGTGGAATACTCACAGTGGAGACATAGGACTCTAATGAACACAAGAGATGGAATTCTGACTTTCTTTTTTTGAATTTCAAAACAACCAGGTGCTATTTTCCTGAGCATGATTTTGCAAAGTATTTACAATAACAACTTTGTGGATATAAATTTTGGAGCCTAGATCTCTGTCTAGTATGATTTGTGTTATCTAATATGAAAATAAATAAAATATGTAAGCTCCTTACAGAATCATTCCCAGCATCGTTATGAGATCTTTGTGGTTTTTCTACTATTAATTTACTACCCAGTAAAACTGCTGTATCTGGCCTGCCAATTTATCAAGTTTTAGGGTCTGAACATTTCATTTAGAGTCAGTTCAGTTTCTCAAACTCCTAAATACTATGTATTCAATTTCTAGTCAAATATTGATCAGTTCCTATCCAATCTCTCCAGAGCACAGTGTGAATCTGCAATGTTTGTTGCATGCTAGGATAATCAACACTCTAAAGTAAGGTACTTCTTCATATTATGGACTTTTTTTATTGTGGTGAAATATATGGATTTTGCAAGATAACAGGGGTCTGACTCCTGGATCACAGTGCTGTTCTTATACCCCAGACATAGTCATCAAGAAACACTGATGGGGCTCACTAGACAAATTCCTAAGTCTTTCCTTTCATGTTCAAGTTACCATAAACCAACAGTTCAAAATTGATAGACCTGCTTGTTTTGAAGTAGCTTGTTCCTTTGCGTGGAGTGTGAAGATGAGGACGTGGGGGACATAGGGTTGTGAGAAAAGTTTTTTAGTAACAGCAAAATAAAGTGCAAGAACAACTTCGAAGACATGTAGGTTACTTATGAGAGGCAGGGAAATGACAGCACAAGTATTGTTGAGGGCTCTCTTAGCATTTAACAATTCTGGTTTATAACTGCAGAAGAAAATGTGTACCTTATCCTCCTGGCAATCAAATTGGTAGGCAAGAAAGAAGAAAAACAAATCATTAGAAAAGATCTGCCTGTGCTGCAGCTGTCCAACCTAACAAGCAGAAGCTATCTGCAAACTGGCTGTGTGCCATCCCACAGGTCACCTTCATCTTTCCCTCATACTCATAATTGCTGTAAAAACACTTGCATCTCACCACTGCTGAAAATATGTTAGCCAAAGATTTACTATAGTCAAGTTATTACAGTGTTCTATACATTACAGAAAAATGAGTTTTGTTTTCTTTATAATTAATCATTTAAAACAAGATATGTACACCTTCATGCATCACAGAATTTCAATGAATTTAGGAGAAATATAGACACAACTTTGCAGTAGCAAAGGAAAATGACATATCTGTTAATTCCTTGCTGTGGTTATGAAACACTAGATAGCTCAGGGAATGACTAGTTGTTGGATTTACGTGACACCTTTTCACTTTCAAAGCTATTACTTCCCCATCTCATCACAATTAGAGCATTTCAGAAGATATGTATTTCAGTGGTCATAATCTACTCTTCTCCATAAAAGCACATAACACCTACCAAGCAATAATACAAAATTTCCATGTTGTCATAGGTCATCTTTATGAAGTGTTAGTGATTTGCAATCATCTATGATCCCATATGGATTTAGAAGAAATTGCTCCTTATACTGGACTATCAATTAAAAAGAATTCTGTCATAGGTCATCTTTATGAAGTGTTATTGATTTGCAATCATCTATGATCCCGTATGGATTGAGAAGAAATTGCTCCTTGTACTGGACTATCAATTAAAAAGAATTTCTGAGAACTCCTGTAAATTTTCCAGTTGAATTGCACACACACTAGAGAAATGGTACTGCTCCAGATGAGAATGATTTCTGCATTATTAAAGCAGTCCTGGGGAGATCCTTGCCACCAGACCTTTGGTATCTGCCAGCCTGGTCTGATCAGTATATCTTTACACTGGTAGACAAACCTAAAACTGGTTTATTAATAGAATTTTCCAATTCAGACTCCAGCAATTTGTGCACTAATAATGGAGCAATGGATTACACTTAGAAAGGCTTTCAAAAACTAGACCTTTTTTTTTTTGCCCTTCAAACATGCTTTTAAATTAAACAAAGCAGATCAGTGATGCAATGTAACTCTACTACACAGTGCAACTGCTGCCTGTGATTTACCTTGGGTTGAATAGCCTCTTTCTGGCTCACAAGCTGAGACCTCAGGATGAGAACTTCTTCCTTGCGTACTTCAAGCTCTTCACTTACTGAGGTCAGCTGATCCAGGAGGACTCTGTATGCAGGGGCACCAGGAGCAGTTACCTCTGGAGCTCGAGTTTCTGTGAGGGCCTTCTGCAGCTCATTCAACTCATTCTTCAGTTTTTTGTTCTCAGATTCAAGTTCTTGACGCTGCAAGAAGCAGGGACAATTCCATCACCCAGAGGCATTGCAACATGCCTATAACCCACAGGCACAAAACTATGGATAGTTTGGGATATGGATAAGTAAAAATGATGAGTAAGCACAACAAATCAATCTCTCCTGTGTGCCTGGACTCTTGACTACAATCAATAGTGACTGGGAGAATTTCACTAACAGGGCTAAACTTTTGTCTGAACTGCAAAATCAGAACACATACACGTGAATCAGACAGATTTGAAGGGAAAAAATTACCAATCTTTTTTTCCTTTCATTTTCCCCTTAGCAATAAAAGAAGCTCACAACAAGTTCCTGCATCCCTCAGTGATACCAGGAAATATTTTTTAGTTTTAGTGGCCTAAGGCATGCATTAATTTAAATAATGTTTTTTGAAAAAAAGAGCTACATTTATCACTGCATTTTTTCCTCTAACTTGCAAGTTTTACTAAGTGTTTCAACAGACATCTTCCTCTGGTTTAGAGGATCTTTTTGTTCTGCAGCCCCAGCCACACATTCCACACCTTACAAAGAACAGTCCTACAGTAAAATAACTGCTGGGGAACTTTTGTGCTAGTTTCTCCAGCTAATATTCAGAAATAAGAGGGCTGATGCTACTCTCTATGCCAGCACATATAATTGGTGGCAAGAATCACTTGAAAATATCAGAAACCTCTGTTTTAGAATTACCTTGAGCGACTCATACTCCAACTCTGCACCTCTTATTGGAGGCCTTTCTTCCTCCTATGAAAGAATACAGACTAGTGTGAGAAATAAAAGTCTAATCCTTTCTATTCTTTCATTTAGTTGAAGCAGGGAAAGGAAAGGGAGCAGAAATTATTTTGCTATAAAACTGGAAAACACTCATTCTGGTACTACTAGGTGCTTTTGTTTGAATATTGGCACCATCTCCTTTCACTTACTTATGAGTTTATGACACATAATTGGTTAATATAAATAAAATCACATACAAATCACACTACTGCCATTGGTAATGAAACAGCACAGGATGAATCCCAGAATACTAAAGAAATTCACTGGTAGAAAAGTAATAAGAAACAATTGCCGAAAATGGTTTCATAATTTTCTTAGAACTTAAGGAGACCAAATCAGAGGAGAATATAAATTACAATCCGCTAAGCATGTCTAAGCCTAGTGCTTTGGCTCTGCATGCTGATTGAAACACTTCTTATTCTGCCTAAAATGAACAATTACTTTTCTTCCTATCATTTAAGTAGTTTTCCATATTGTTATTCCTTTAAAAAAAACAGCCTTTTATTTTTTTAAGTGAAGTCCCAAGCACTTTTTGTTCCTGTTGGTTTCCATCAGATGAGCTCAAGGACCTTGGAAAATTAAATGGTCTGCAACTAAGCACCAGAATAAAAATTGTCCTTAAATGAAGCAAACAGTAGAGGAAGACAAAGATTTAGTAAAAACCAGTCAGCATTCACACAGCTACTGTTTCACAAGGATGGATACTCTGGCATCAGCATTTGATCAGCTAGAAGGACTCCACCTTAGCTTTAGCACGGAGAGCTTGTTCTTCCTTTCTGTCCAGCTCATCCTGCAGGGACTGCTTTTCTTGCTCCAGTTCTGTAACCCGTTTCTGCAGCTTGAGGAACAGAGACATATCCAGTGGTGCCTTTTTCTCAATTGGTTCCTGCTTTAGAAAGAACAGAAGGAAGTCAAGCACATCACAAGGAAGCACAACAGTGAGTAAAGATGGGAAACAGACTGGGGAAAGACAGAAACACAGAAATGTTACTTGATTCTCAGAGTTGACTATCTAAAATATTTCATCAGCTATCAAACACGATTTTTAAAAAGGACTACAAGTATAAAATGTTTCTAAGCCTAAAGCCTAGCAAAAAAAGCACTAGAGACTACCTAGCAGGCAGGAGGTCTATAATTAAGCATACCTTATAGTCTTACTTGTTTGGAAGGGGGAAAGGAGAAAGAAAAAGTCTGTGGTTAGACCCACTTGGAAACAACTGGAAATAAAGGCTTTTTGGTTTGGTTTCTTTCTAGTTTTAAATTATTTCTACAGTAAGTTCTTCAGCTATAGATAAATCTCTCTGGTGATTTACAGGTTAATTTAGTGGTATGTGACACAAAAAAAAGGTACTAGAAGATATATTTCGTGCCTTTTTCCTTTTATTATGCTAATCATACAGCCTTTTCTGAGCCTAACCCACTAGCTTCTTCGCTATTTTCTGGGCAAGGACCAGAACTTGCAATCTGAAGGTGCCTCAGAAATTGTCCATCAGCCTTTTTGTACTTTATGTACTGAGAAGATCAAAGTATTTACTATGAACTGTACCATAAAATTTTGAAGCCTGGAAAAGGAACTAGAAAATTAATATTAATGACTGTAGCAGACAAGCAAGCACAGCCATTTCCACTTCACCTCCTTTTACTGTTGAGGAGAAGAGTCATAAACCACACCAAGAGCTCAAGAAAAAGAAAACAGACTTTGAGTTTTCTGCTTTACTGGTTCACATTGAGGTGGACCCCATTTTTTAGTGTGGTTATGTATAATTAATCTATGTTGTTAGTCTAGAACTGAACTGAAGTTTGAAGTGTTCAAGGGTTAAACGAATACAATGCTGCATCCATTCACACTCTTGTGTAAGAGTTTGTTTTTTTAATTTACATTCTAAAAGCCCAAACTGGCTCTAGAACAGCAATTTACTAAGTCTATTAGCCAAAGGAAACGATGACATTTGGCTCATATGTGAAATCCAATCACATGTAGTTGCACTGTCATTTTCCTGATTATCCATGGAGGTAGGAGCATCTTTCTGAAACAATTATGCAAGGTGAAAAACATAAGTGGGAAGGCAAATTATGAAAGAGTCTGCAGAGAGTATGTGCCAGCACCAACGCGTCAGGGTATTTGCATCCAGAAGAGAAAATAATTTCCTGCGTAGGCTTTCAAAGGCAGCAATGACAGCCTGTCAAAAGGAGCTCTGGAGATCCCTAACCTAGGCAGAGGGCAAACAGTGTGTGCTGTGCCATGGCTCACAGCTAAGAACATCTCTAGAATGCACTGAGAAACCTGTGCAGCTGCAAAGTGCCAAGCACAGCCACATCACCAGCCTGAGGGCTCTGCTGTGCTAGCAGCCCCACTGTTCTGGGAGGGACCAAAAGGGGGAGTTGTCTTGGGAAATAATAAGCAATGGCTTGGAGTTGCACCACAATTATTCATGATTATTATTCATTAGCTGAATCAATAGGGTCATCTTTCTGAACATTTTTAATATCCTGGGATTTGTATCACTGCATATGCAATGGAATAGTATATTCTGGGAGTTTTATTAGTTTCTATGAAATGGAAGAAAAATGAATCAACATGAGGCTCTCACCCCTAAGAGGGAACTCATTCCACATAGCTACTAAGAATGTGGCTTGCCACTTTTAATCCTTGAATATGCAGAAGACTGAAACTTCTCAGTCTCAGTGGTTTTCCGAATTCCCACTTCGTGCTGAAAAAGTGATTGTGCTTACACTGACAAGCAAATATTTCACAAGATGCAAATCAACTGGATGATCAAGTATCTAGTCTATGTTTACTGTAATACAAGAAGAATTCATAGCATACTTTGACAAAGTCTTTTTACACAGGATCACAACTAACTATGGAATGAGTTGCTTTCTCATTTCCAAAGGAAATGGAAAAAGTTGGATTAGAGCAATAGATATCTCAATATAAGGATATGGTGTTCAGAAGCACACATGAAAAAGACAGGAATTAGTTCAACCATGGAACAATGAGAAGTTGTGGGGGATTTTTAACATTACCTCCATCCTCATTGGTAAGTCTTCTGCTTCTGTGATCTCAGAGCTAAAAGTATATTCAGATTCATTGCTACTGTGAGTTGAATCCGTTCGTTTGTGTCCAGGCTTGGGGATGCTCTGGAGTGCAAATGAAACAAATCAGTATCACTATATGGTTTTTCCTGTGACTGCCTCTTCACAACCTCTAATTTAGCTTGTAATATCTGGTGTTATTTCACAGCTACCAAAATTTATGAGAAAAGATTTTTGATTCTGGTCTCTCATGCTACCTAAAGCCTATGAGATGCAGTTCACAATCAAATCTATGGAGACAGGTCAGACCCTTACACCATCAGTGACTGCTGCAGAAAGCAGACTCGAGCAACAATGCACCATTTTATGGGAAAGAAAAGCTTGGTTTACTTACAGGAAGCACAGGCAGCATTTCTCTAACTTCCTAGACATTCTAATGAAGGTTATTTTACTTCCTGCCACATAAAATATTCGTAGAACTACTTAAAAATTTAACACTGGATCAAGGTTGGCACAAACAACCCCAGCACATGTGAATAACTTCAGGGCAAAATAAGGGTGGACAGCATGAGCAATGCCACTAGCAAAGTCACAGCAGAAATTTAGCTTTCTTTACAGATGTGACAATTAAAAAATTTAAAATCAAATCAACAGCAAATTTTAAATGTATTTGTCTTGGCTGAGCTAATCTAAATAATCAGTGTTTAAAAGGAGAAATTCTTTTTTCAGGTACAGGTCACCACCACACAACTGACAGCAGAATCAGTTACTAATTAATACCACTAGATTCTATCTAAACACAGTTGTAAACAGCTTTTAATTTCTGAGATGTCAAGCCACTTACCACCATTAAGTTCATTTCATCCTTGAGATCATCATACCGCTCCTCTAAACGGCTGAACTCATTCAGCAGGTTCTGGTACCGCAACCGCTCGTCATTCAGATCTAGCTCTAGTTGCTTTGTCTCCTCCACTAGCTTCCTTTCCATCGACTCTGCCACAGAGAACAGGAATCCTAAGTGAGAATTCCAGCTCTACCCACCATGCAGTTCATCCATCCTGGGGGTACAGGCATGTGTCTGCAACAGTGAGACAGCCCTGCTGTCTGAAGCTGGTGTTTGCGCTTCTGTAGGCAAACACTAAGCCAAAAATATGAAGGGCCAAGGCATTATTGTGGTAACCAAAGAAGGGTTCACTTAGTTAAGTTAGTTTTTCTGCTACTACCTTCTCTTAGTGATTCCTGGAGGGAGGAAGAAGGGGCACTAACCCACTGGTGCGTTATGTGAAAGCAAAACATGAGGTGCTTTACGCCTCAAGAACACTGACCCTCCTCATCACAGCCTTTGCAATCTAGAGTTATGCTTTCATGGCTGCTGTCTACACAGACACAACAGCCAGAAAGGTTGTAGTACACAGAAAGGTTGTAGTACACTAACTGCATTAAATATCAGAGCTGCCTTTTTAAAATTAAAATATTTTGAAACAGTCACTCCCCGCCAAGAAAGATCCCAAACCTTTAGGATTTCATGGAAATTCAAATGGTAAATAATTCTGATGCATGTAAGTTCTTAAAGAAATGAAACCACTAAACCAAAAAGGAAGGCAAACTCAGGCAAATCAGCCTTAGTTATTATTTATGCAGTAGATGTTGCTTTACAAGGTAACATGAAGTAAAAAAGTTGAGTGAAGAGAACAGAGCCAACCTGTTATTTCCCTTGCTTGGTCATGGATGCGGCGGTTCAGGTCCTCCTTCTCTGTTTTCAGTAATGAGTTCTGCTCTTTCAGCTCTGATAGCAGCTACAGAGAGAAAAAAATATTTGAATCAGAATGCAGATCATCTTTCATCAGTAGCTCTAACAGCACTGTCAGCCTTGTTGTTACAGTTCAAATACTTTTCTTTAGAGAATGAAACTGGTGAACTAAGTTGTAGCTTCATTTCCCAAATTACATTTCTTAAATATATCCCACTGCAGATTCCCCTGTATGTTCTCCACTCCATTTCTGATCAGATGCCAAAATTGCCTTGAACTACTCCACTGTGCCATATATTTTCCAGTATAGTCCTAAAGATGTAACTGCTTCATTAAAACAGAAATATTCATCAAATATAACACATTTGGTAGTCCATTGCTTTGGTTAACAGCACAATCTAATATCTTGCCTCTGTCCTAAAGTGGTGCCACTTTACCTGTGCCCAGGTTTGCCAATTACTCATTGTCTCTGATTATGGTTACTATGCATTCACTTTGCTTAATCAATTAATATTTTTCCTTATGTTTATCTGATCTTGAAAGGCATCACTGCAGCAATCACATAATGATGGTTTGGCTCTTCCAATATTCAAAACTTGCACCATTATCAGCAAGTACTCTTGACAGGAAACAACCTGTTTGATATGTTCATGGTGAAAGTAAAGATAAGGGGTTAGCTGAAACCTGTTGAACTAGACTGTGTGCACATACAGGTGGCTGTTTAACTTGGGTAGGATAACTCAACTTAGTCTGAATACTGAGTATGGGACAGATTTCTGATATCTATGTGATTACTCTCTCTAGGCAGGTAGAATGTTTTCTTTTTATGATTGCACTACCTCTAATTCATAAAGGTTAAGTATTGGGATTTGCAAAAACTTTAATATCAAAATCTGAACGGACTGAATAGATATGTTTATGTACAATATAGAGATTTAGCATATTCTCCTACCACAGGTGTAGTCATTTAGATATCAAACCTATTTAGGATTATACAGGTGTAACATTGCTTACAAATACCGTAAAAGTATCAGCCACACAACTGAAGCATAGGCAAAACCTGAGTGGTCACCAGGTCCCTGGAAATCTTCTCATGCATCTGAGGCTGCATACTTGCCTGCTCAGTTTCATGTTTGTATTTGTCTGCCCTTTCCTCAATGGTCTTCTTCTCTGACTGAGTTTGCTGCAGCTCCTTCCGGAGCTTGGCAATCTCCTCCTGCAGGGTGATGACACGGTTGGTCGCGTTCTTAGCCTCCTCCTCACTCATGCGAAGCCTTTCCACATCACTCCGCAGCTTCTCTGTCTCTGTACTGTATGTGATCTCCAGGTTGTTCATCTTTTCCAGCAGAGATTTGTACTCTTTGTTCTTTGCAAAACAAAACACAGATATAGGAGTTGTTGAAGTTCTGGTTTAAGGGAGTCCTCTCAGTCCCTACAGAATATAACCAGACATGGGAGCAAAGGAACAGCTTCCCCATTTCAAAGAGGTTTGGGTCTGATTTTACAGAATTGTTTAATGAGGTGACACAACAGTCCAGTCTTTAAGCCTACACATCCCAAAACAAAATCAGATGGAGAGCCCACACAAATTAAACATAATCACCTCACTTTCTCCTTATACCTTTACAGAGTACATGATGTGCTCCAAATGAAAATTAAGGGACTGGATATTTTCTCCCAGCACTGCTGAGAGACACAAATGGATGTTTGACTGCTTCAGTTCTACTGTGGCCTCCTCTTCCCTTCTATCACTATTCTTCATTAAAAAAACAAGAACTGAGGCCTTACAATGAAAATTCAGTGTGTTCTGTGAATGCCTACAGCGCTACTGAGAAGGGTACTCAAGATTTTGACACACTTGCCCTGAGGCCAGGGAGCCATTACCTGCTCATCAATTTTTCTCTGCAGCTGCATGATCTTGTTCTCCAAGCCAATGTGAAGCTTCTTGTAGCGTTCTACAGACCGAGCCTCGATCTTCAGTTTCTTCAGCTCCCTCTTGGCCATCATGCGCCGGTAACAGCATTGCAAGTAAACAATGGCCTTCAAGGTCCGACGGTAGTGCACCCGAGCCAGCCAGCCCCTCACATGCTTCTGAATAATAATAGACTTGTGCTCCCTAAGCATCTGCAATCAAGAAAAAAAACATGACAAGGGTTATTAGAGCTGCCAGCTACCCCTGTGCAGTTAAAGAGATGCCATAACGAGTGGTGTAAAGGCGATGTACATAGAGACACTTCAGCCTGCAAAGAGAAACTTCTAGTGTAGAGTAACAAAAAAATGGAATTAATTTAAACACAAAAAGAAGGGGCAAAGAAGACAGGAATAAGGAAGATGACATGGAGTAAAATGAAAAGGAACCAGAAGGAAAAACATGGCGTGAAACAACTGGAGGCACACTGAAGCACCAGGCATTCCTTTGTGTTGATGTCAGGTCCCAGCTAATTACAAAAATACATGGTACCTGTTGGCAAGGTTACAAATACAATCCTTGTATGTTTTTTTACTGAATCTGTATCTTGAAATATTTTTGAATCATTAACATATGCTGAATAGGGTTCATCAATACAAAGTCTAAAGTTCCCACACTCGATATGCAGCCAGTACACATTAGAACTCAGAGAAAATTGTAGCAGCTGTTAAAACATCAGGGGCTTTTGTTTTGTTTATTTTGCTTGGGTTTTTTGTTGCCTTTTTGGACATACCTTAGACTTGCCAGCATGGAAAAATTTCTATTTATTCTACTAAGAATGACAGAATGGTTTGGGTTAGAAGAGACCTTAAAAATCATTTGCTTCATCTCCCTGCCATGGCCAGGAATACCTTCCACTAGACCAGGTTGCTCC
Organism: Acanthisitta chloris; assembly: GCF_000695815.1. Classification (NCBI taxonomy): domain Eukaryota; kingdom Metazoa; phylum Chordata; class Aves; order Passeriformes; family Acanthisittidae; genus Acanthisitta; species Acanthisitta chloris. The sequence continues at coordinate 69,917 of NW_008666767.1, read as the reverse complement.
AAGCTCCAATTACATTGTAATAATTCCAACTTATTTTATGGCAGAAATTTCAACCATAGCTTTGAAGTGTGAAAAAAATTTTACATCCATAATTTTTTTAAAAATAATTTTAAACATAAACCAGCCAAGAATGCCAGCAACCTTCATCAGTGTGTTAGCCAGAGACTTCCAACTAGTAAGAGTCTACTACTTGTTTTTGAATCCTTCACCCACTAATTCAATCAGAGATCTCCCCAGGTGTGGAGCACCTGAATTCTAGCACACTACAGCTCTGCTTCAAGAGCCTGCCCAAACCCACAATGCTTCCAGGACTCTGAGAGCTTTAGAGTTCACTTAATAAAGCTTCTCCAAATTAAACAGTTCACTCTGAAGAACAAAACTATTTAAGCTTTCATATTAATTCTCAGATGCGATAGTTTAAAGGTCAGATGCAGTTCATATTCTTACACTGATTTACCATGAAGCTGATAAGACAAATTAGCCAGGTAACTACAAGTTTATTTTGTTTAATACTTCTTAGCAAATGAACTGAAATGTGTTAGAAGTGTTACAGTTCCAGATCAATTAATTTAAAATTCACTGGTAAAGTGGCAAAATTGTAAGACACACAAACTTTCTCCCTTAGCATTTATTTCTGAAAAAACCCCTAGACCTGGAATACTGACACTCAGCACACCGAGGTAAGGAAGCAGCTCCCTGAAAAGCACAGCAAGGTCAAAAGCCAAAGTCCTTGTGACTGCCTGCCATGCAGTTAGGATTCTCCTGCCTCCTTCTTACACATTTTTCTGGAACACTCCAAGTTCCCTGTGGGTACCTGAACACTTGAATACAACTAGCTTTTAACAACCTTTTCACATCAAGTTTGAAAGCAACAAGTCCCATAAAATACCTCCATCGTGCAGGGATGGTCCTCATCCGCCAGTGAATTTTCACACCCATGCAATCCAGTGAGGAAACAAGCCACTCCAGAGTAAGGTGAGGATCAGAGAAGTTACTTAATTTCCCAGGTATTTCCCAGGAAAGCTCATGTAAGAATCCATGAAGGAACTAAATGCCTTGTGAAGCAGAGAAGCACATCACAATGTCCCAGGCAGAAGCATTCCCCAGGATGTGTGAAACAGATGATTCAACCATCTCGAATTCCTTGTACTAGCCATGTGACTCAACACATGCCCTCTCTTCTAACAACAACAGGTACCTTTCACAATCCTAACGAGCAGCATGTGTAGTACACCTCACTGACAGTCACGGCTCAGCCCAGGTGTCCTGTCACAGGGCAACCTTTCGGTTTCACTCATCTGCAATCACCGCGAACTTCAGAACAACCGTGTTTACCTTCCCACGCACGCACAGCCTGTGCTGCTCTCTCTGGCCAGCCCTGTACCTCAGCCTTAATAAAATTCTACCTTAGGAGGACAACACATGCACAGCACACCACAGGGGCACTTGTCAGGCTGTCATGTTTTACAGCAGTGAACAATTCACTGCTCAAGGGGGATCCTCCTGACAGGCAAGTCTGACCACCCCTTATAGAGCCTCCTCCAGAAATCCTCCATCTCTGTTAAGAGGAAATATAACAGGTTTATTAAACTCCATGCTACAAGACAGATGGGGTGTGCATTACTCATGCAACCAACCAGACACAGAGAAACATCTCCCATTTTCCTAAAGATGGCTTTTAGGCCACCTGTTGCTGTGACCCATGTGTCACTGTCACATTTGTCAGATCAGTGTAAAAACCACATCTTCTATGATCTCACAACATAAAATATGGTTTGTAATAATGAAAATACTAAGAAATGCAATAAAAAGGCAAGTAGTTACACAAAAGAACAGCCAATTCAAGTTTGGGGATCTTACTACTGAGAAATTCTTATCAAGGTTTATTTGTTTTCCAACTTTGTGGTTAGTATATGTTAGAATTCTGTAATTTAGACAAATTCACATATGACTGTGTAGGCAACTTTAATACAAATGAAAAATATGCAGAAGTTTCAGATATAAAAGAGAAAGATATGGAATATAAGCATCAATTGGCTTTTGGTTTCTTGCAGTATCTACCTGCTTTGGGAAAAAACAACTCCTTCAGCTAGTTTTTCAGTGAGATATAAACTGACTTCTGAGCCTGGTTAAAACAATTCATGTAGATAAAAATGCCATGAAACATGTTGGCATTTTGCAGTTTGAATCATAATTCTATTTCTAGCCCTGTAACCATTGAATATCAAATTTTAATTTCTCAATTGAATTTTTTTTTACCAAGCATAATCAGGAAAATATTATCAATATCACTAGGACAGGGTTATTACCAATTTCTTCCCAAAGCAAAATCAACACACTAAAAAGTGAACAAAAAATAGCCCCACCTATGCATAAGTTTCAACCTCCTATTTTTATGGCTACCTCTCTGCTATCATTTGTCTCCTTCAGTATATCCCATTAGCCATTACAGTCACTGAAATCAGGGATGGGAGAGGAACAGTAGGGCATCACATATGTACACTGATGGAAGCAATACTGATTTGGACTCGTTGAAGCAGATCAACACAAGGCCATTTTCAGTATTTATTTTAAGTGCCTTGACTTTCTATATAACAAATGAAAAAGTGAGGAATGCTGTAAATCCCTGTTGAATTCTCCACTGACTGCACTGAAAGCCTAGGTACATCCATACTAGATGACAATGAGAATATCTCTATATGACAAGTTAATTTATGGCAGTATCAGATCTTTCTAATTTTCAGGTGCTGTCCCTCAATCCGTGCTCACGTTTGTGCATTACACATAACAGCACACAAACATTTCAGATTTCTGAGAGGACACCACAGAGCAGCTTTGTACTGAAGGAATGTGGAAATCAAGGTAGAGTGAAGAAGGATAACGTTACAATTTCTTACCATTTGGTACCTGTTTCTGACCATGTAACCTCTCAAGAGAGCCTGAAGAGCAATAGTAGCATCTCGCATGCATCGGTATCTTTTGCGGACCACATACATGCGCTGGAACTTCTGAATGGTGATGGCAGCCCGTGTTCTCCGCAGGAACTTGGCATAGCTGAGCAAGAAAAAGATTAACAATAATACCTGTAATTATGTTCCAGTGCTTGAATGCTATTTGTTTTTCAACATCTTACATCTCCAGTTTCTTCTTCATGTCAGTGATATGGCATATTTACTTGCTATTCTACTGTGTGGCAGTACAACAGAATGACAAATTAACAGAAACATTTCCTTGCAAAGCTTTGCAGGGAAATGTTTTCACTTCCTCTGAGAGCTGACAAGATAAACTCAGCTTAATTTCTCATTGCCTTTTCCCCAGCTTTAATGCTGTTTCCACTATATTATCTTCCAGATCTTGCCTCCTAACCTGAACTGATGTTTGCTTGTTCTTGTCTCTCTCAGCAAGACACTGACAAAACATGTTGACATAAGCCTCTTTCCGAAGGTTGATTCTTATAGTTTTCATCACCACCTTGGTTTTGAACAATACCACCTATATTATCCTCCTCTCTGGCCCATCCATGGCCACCCCTTAGAAGCTGATTCAAACAAATCACTGATTGATGTACCTCCCCTCACAGGTACACCCTGGATGAGGAATGGCTTCTCCAGCAGGACAGACCCAGCTGGGAGGGCACATGGAAACTGGGCAGTAAGGACTCAGACAAGAGTCCTGCTTTACCTCACCTGTAACATATCTCCTAGTACTACTTGTTCTCTGCTGCCACTAATACTGTTCTAAGCATCATACAGCCAGGGTGTGACTGTCCTTTCAGGAAGGTCAATACAGGTGGAACAGACACGCTCATTGTATCCAATTTCCTTCATTTTCCTGGAAAATCATTTTCTCTCAGACAGTATTGGAAGGAGAAGACAAATGTATAACATTTAAATGCCCTACTTAAGGGGGCCTGAATTGAGACTAGTGTGGGATTTCCTCTGAATATTGCTTACCATCGTGCTTGGTACCCTCTGACATGTCTCTGGATGGTGATGGCAGCTTTCTTCTTACGCATGTACTTCTTCCGCATCAGCCACCCTCGGATTGTCTTTTGGATGCGGATACAGGCAGCTCTCAACTTATCTGCCCTTAATTTTTCCAGATAGGCTACTTGACCAGCCCGGAAAAATATTTTTGTCTTACCAAACTGGTACTTATCCTTGTCCTATTTTCAGAGGTAAAAAGAGGATAAGTTACAGCATTAAGTGTAAAACTGAAGGAAAAAAAAAAAAAAAAAAGGCAAGAAGGGCTAAATGAAAGTACAGTTAGTAAAGAGGCAAAATTATGTGTGCAATATTTCAGGCAAATTGAGACTTAAGTAGTGGAGAAGGGTATTTTATCAGTATGATTCTGTTAAAAAATTAATACGATAAGGCAACGAGCATGGCCCAAAGGAGCAACGTCAGATTCTTGCTTAGACAAAAATGCCATGAAGATAATAACATGGAAGGCTATAGGAGGTGACAAAGGGGCCCAGAGGATGAAAGTGATACAGGCAATGCACATGTACAATTTCCTGCTTAAATTGCAGCTGACCCCTCTGAATGATGCATCTTCAACCACATTACACAGTATTAATGAAACAGCTGAGGCTTCAGGCACATACACATCGCTCACTGCATCAGGACTAAGCCAGAACAAAGCTTCTCACTACTGCTCAAACACATCTGAAATTTCAGAACTACACCAGAAATAGAGTATTATTTATCTCTACAGGCTGTAGGACTCCTTGGAGGGAAAAACTGAGAATATACAAAGGCACATTGAAAAAAAAGCAATTTTTTTGGCTGTTTGATGCTAAGTTGAAAGGAACAGCAGACAAAGAGCTACAGCTCGGGATACATTTAACACTAGGATTAACCTTATACATACAGACACATGTACGTAACACAAGAGATTTTACTTAGGTCCAGCCATGACACAGAACTTAAAGCCGAGCCCCAACCTGCCTGCACAGTATTTATTTTTTTTTGTTTCCACAAATATCCTACCACTGGCATTGCACTTCAGCAAAGCAAGCACTCTGGCTTTTATAACTTCAGTAAACTTTGTTTCTTTCTCTCCCTATCTGACACTTCTAAGTAAGTCTCAATTAACCGAGTTCTGCTGGAACTGACTCCTTGAGCCTGTGATGCTGTGCATCAGTTCTTAACAAATCCTGAGAAACACACAGTTCAGGTGCAATGTCAGTGGTGTGGATGGCACAGCCTGGGAATGTAGGTCTGCAACTGGAAGCAGGAGGCAAAGCCAGAAGCAGTCAAGGTACAAGAACAGCCACAGTGCTAAGCAAGGAGACACTGTCACGAGGACAAAAGTAGTACAGGAGCTGAGAGGAGCCACGTGAAAGACACAAACATACAGACATAAACACATCCACATTAGAAAACCACCAGATAACTATACCCTAGAGAAGGTGTAGTTAGTGCATCTTGCCCTAAAGCAAGGTAAGGCTCACCCTCAACCCACCTGTACTTAAAATCACCGTCTTCCTTTCCTGTGATACACTGTCAAATTCCACAGTTCCTGTGCTAATATTGGTGGTTTAGTACTTTGCAGAACTACTTCAATAGTGTGGCTATGAGGGAGTAAGTGACACTGCCTTTAATCCTTTGGATTCTAGATGTTCTCAGCACTAAGTTTAGTACCTGAATCAGCTTCTCCAGGACATTTTTACATGTTTGTTTTCGGTCACCAAGGACATCTCTCTGCCTCATCAGAACACGGTAACGGCTGAAGAACTCTTGGTACGTCCACCTGTCCCAAAAACAGAGACAATGTCAGTCTCAATGATGAATATTACCTTAAAAAGAACTGCAGCTGAAAGCAATCCAAAAAACTGCAAACACACCTGGAGGGGAAGCCAGCTGCACTGATTCGGATGGTCTCCAGGACACCACAAGCTCTCAGCTGCTGCACTGCTCGCTTTTCATCAAACCTGGGTAGGAATAAAAAGAGCCTGTGGATAGTTTTGGACCATTTGGGACCCCTGGCCATGTGCACATCCAGAACAAGAGTGGCAAAGAGGCAAGCAGGGGTGGGATGTGATGGGTGGTGAACAAGTCCAGATAGTGCTTCTGAAACTCAGGGGTAACAGAGGACAGCCAGCCTGACCAGGGAACTGCCCAAACGCATCAGCACTGCAAGTTGCTCACCCTGTCCTGTTTCCTGCTGGCTAGACCAACAGGCATGGGAGTCTTTGTGTGCTCAGGTTTTAAGAAGACTAAACAAGTCCATATGTGAAAAAAAGAGATGGAAAAAGACACTGGAATCTGCAAAAGCAAATCCCAGCAAGTGTCAAATGAACTCAAGGAGTGCAATGTGCCAGTTACATTTAAAACAGCTAGCAATGACAATGTTGTAATTTTTTTCCTCACCTGTTACCATAAAAAAACAAGCAAAAAAACCCATCAGGAACTATTTCTCCCTCTATTCATACCCAAACATCTCCTGCAGGAAGTACATGTACACATGCACAATGAATCCATAACCAGAGAAGGAGACACAGCACTTCACTCCTGAATTTAGCAGAGTCATGATCCTCCACAGCCCTGGGCAATCCCCTCCCAGGCATGGGCTACTTGCACCACCATGAAACAGCTTACGTGAATGGAAACTTGAAGTCGTTCGGCTTAATGCAGCGCACGTAGTGTGGAGTTGTAGCATTCAGGGTTTCCATCAGCAGATGAAGAGAGTTTCGAAACTTTTTGACAAACAAACAAAAAATCAGAGAATAGCCTCAATAAACTCAGTCATTGTAAGATAATCTCAGAAACCAGACCTGATCTGCACACTTGTCATTTAACTCCAGAAACCAGACCTGATCTGCACACTTGCCATTTAATTTTGGCACATGTATGTGGATATTTTATGTTTGGCCCATTGGAAACTGGAATCAATTTTTCTGGGGTCTGAATTCCATTTTTTTATTCGAGTCAATGTGAGATATGATGAAAAAGACCCAGTATAAGATTTTTCAAAGCTTCTCAGCATCCAGCATGTTAAATTTGTTTTGAAAAGCATCGTTTTTGGTTTTGACACCACAATAAGAACTGGGTTCCCCAAAACTGTGCCATACAGTGTAATCAAGACCTATTTGCTCCAAACTCATAATCAGCTGCATCTCTCTAAAAATTACAAGGGATTCCAAGAGGCACCAGTATGCCTTGGAACCTGTGAGACAGGAGGTAGAGCTGCATCTTTAAACTCACCTGATGTCCCACAGTTTTCTTATGCTCCTTGATGGTTTGACCTGGCTTGGCCTTGGCCGGTTTGATAGGCATTCGAGACAGAGGCACACGCCCTGAAGGGGTTGCTGATGTTGGACTGAGGACCTTCTCCTCATCCTGGAATAACTCTGGTAGCAGCTTAAACTGGTAGAACAGCATAAAAAAAATACAGAGGGTAAGAATCCAGCAAGTGATTGCAGTCATTTCCGCTTAAGGTTAAAATCCAGGCTCAGTTTTTGTAAGCATTGCATTTTTGTTGGACTCCACAGGGACAAATGCAAAAAGAGCAATATGAGGTAGAGGCATAGTGAATAGGCTATGATTTAATACTAAAATATTTTGTGGGTTTGATCAGTGAGTCTCCTTCTGAAGACGAAATTCTGATTTGAAGGTTTTTTTCCATAGAGCCAGCAATAGCTTCCATGTGAAACTGTTAGATACTGACAGCAGTTTCTTAAGTACCAATCGCAATTATATATGGCTGCTTTGATCTGAGAAGGAAACAACAAGGTCCTCACATATTCCACTGGTGCATCAGACTCCTTTGTGGCTGAGAGATATCTGGGACACTGAATAAGGCAGCAGGCAACAAAGATGATTCCTGCTTTATCACTCCAGATTGAAATAATTAACTTCAAAGAGGAACCATCAACTGAAAAAAAACTAGCCAAATTCATCTGACTGGGGTCTACTCCCTCTAAGTGGGAGGGGAGGAAAAACCTGAAACATCCTTTCAAATATAACACAGGACTTGCAGTTCCCTTCCTCTAAAGGCTACAAAATACACCCATTCAAAACAGCTGCTTTGAAGCAACTTAGAACTAAAAATAACACCACCAGATCTTTTTACTGACAACTAGAGCACTTTAGAACAATTATAAGAGTAAGAAAATCTGAACTTCTCTACCTATCCATGAATAATATCTAGCATCTGTGCATTTTCTCCCAAGAGACAGGAGCATTCAATTTTCAGTACTAGAAAGTACTTGGGTTAAGTACAACCTAAAAAATGAAAAAATGGCATTTGCCTTATTAAACTTGGTGAGCATGCACAATAACCAATGAAACATGCTGCACGACAAAATGGGACCTGTGCTCTGGGGTTGTGCCAGACAGGCTAGCAGAAGGCATCAAATGTTCCCCAGGAGCATCCAGCACAGCACTCCAGCGTAATAGAATGACTATGAATGCTACAAAGGTATCCTAAATTCCTGAGCTAAAATAGGAGCATCACGGCTTAGCTTTATCTCACCTGAGCCTACCTCTGTAGCTGGTGTAAGAATGACATTTCCAGAGGGTGATTTAGCCTTCTCATTCAACTGACTCAACACAGAGTTGAGGATGATTGGGCCACCACCTCCTCATTCAGGTGCCTGCGGTCAGGTGGAGTGAACTGGTATGCACAGGCATCTGAGCTAGAGAGCCAGGTCTTTTCATCCCACACAGAAACTAAATTGAATGTAATACACTTTTGCTGAAACTCCTGATCCTCCCACACAGCAGGGATGGGGGTCAGAAGGGGGTCCCCAATGTCTCGACTGCAGATTGATGAGGTCTTCTAAGCTGTCCATACCTAAATCTCACTGTTTTTCCAACCCTGGGAAAACCTGCCTGTAAAAATGGGCAACTGCATATCAAAGGCACCATTTTCACAGACAGTGCCCCAGTAACTGCAAGCAGAAGAAAGAAGCAATGTCTGGCCTCCGCAGCACAGGTCAGCAACAGGAGAGCAAGTGCTGCAATGATCCATACTGTGGGGGCACTCTTGTTCCTGTTTGGTTTTGGTTTTTACAAGCTTATCAATTTTCTTTGTTTCACAGAACACTAGGAGTGTTCAAAGAGAGGGAAAACACTGATCAAAGGGCAGATAATTCACGTGGTAGAAAACAAGCAAGCAAGCATTTCTTCCCTGTAATTTTTTCAGACAACTTAACAGACATGCCGCTAACAATCTTGCAGATCATTTCTTTCCATACAGAGCCACAACAGAAGATTTTAACAACCATGCCAGTAACAAGCATAAAAACCGTGGACTGTTGTACTACTTTCATGATACATGCATGGAAACTGAACTAGTTCAAAGAGGTCCTGTGGGTGGATTTACAGAGAAGGCCAAAATAAATAGTTAAACCCTACAGTGCTTGCCAAGAGCAGTGTGTGTCATGCACTTTGGAGAGCAAAGAAGCATCCAAGCTGTATGTGAGAGTGGGCATGGGCAGGATGACAGATGATGCATTCAGTTTAGAATTACCTTCTGTTGGATGTACACAGCAAACCCAGAAAACAGCAACAACAACAAGAACAAGAAGTAAAAGTCAGAAATGCAGTCCCACTACAATAACTGACAAAGAGGGGCTGCTGAAACAGAAAAATGCAACATTCTTCTTTTGAAAACCTATTTTCTTCACAGCTGAATTTTTACTTTTTTATAAACACTGGTTTTGGCAACATTTACCACTGGGGGAAAATGATGTTTGTTATGTAGTGTTTAGGCAGAATTGACTCAAACCACACGGAGCCTGCTCAAGCTGTTGTTATGCTCTTATGGCAGCTCTGTCCTCACCATCTGTCCCCCACTCCCTGGCTGACATCCCTCGGAGCACCCTCAGCCCTCTGCCCTGCACAGCACACCACCACAGCAGCACAGCTGGAGCCACACGGGCAGCTGGTCCCTGCCAGCTCCCCAAGGATGCCACCTGCCTCCCCGTCCACCCCCAGCAACTGGCTTTACTCGAACCACTTCAGCACTTCTCTCAGTGGAAAGTCTGCTGTGGATTTTCATTATACCACATGTTTTAATCATTTAGCTTCACACTATTTGCTCAGAATAGAAACAGAAGAGAAAAATGTTGGTTTTCCTGATAGAATAGCATAATTTTAAATAGCCTGTCCTTGATACTCAGCTTCCTGGGCCATTAGAGCTAGCAAATTCCCAACAGCCATCGCAGTGCAATGTCAAGTTAATTGCCTTTACATTTCCAAGCGCACAACCAGCCTTTTTGCCATTAAAAAAAGCAGATGATGCCACTGAAGGCCTGTTCTGTAATATTCCTTCATGCAGTGTTTTTCAATTCAGATGCTATCTTTTTTTCATAGATATCAAGAAGGCAAGACTCTGTAAATTCTGGTGTGTCCTCAGGGTCTATACATTTTATTCCTCTCTCATTTTGCTTCTAGAAAAAGACTGGCCTCTCCTTCAGAAATTTGCTGCTCAGTTGTCATGCCATAAACAAGAAACTTCTGCTTTCAGGTTACCAAATTAAGGCCTTAACTGTTAAGCCTTCTTATACTACTACAGAAGCCCTTGATGCCTTTACAGAAAATAGAGTAAAATTTTTGGGAGAAAAAAGCCCTCCCCAAACCCCCTTGTCTCCCCCAAAACAACAACAACAAATACCCCTAACAGAGAAATTAGTGGCTAAATACAGACTGATCTTACATGGAGAACAATGAGGATACAGGACTTTTTAAATTCATACAGATAACCAAGTAAAACACAAACTAGGCTCAATTTCAGTTGATCTGATACTAAGGGAGAATTATTTCCTAGGTTTATAAGAAGTTTTATATGACACTTACTTCAAGGACTCATAACTCCAAAGGGAGAAAAAAAAAATCTGTATACTAACCTTACTTGATTTTAGGACCTTAATTTGTTCTTCATAAACTGTGTCTTTATTCTTTTCCAAAAAGCCTTCACATTGGTATTCCACCTGAAAGCCATCATTTTACAAAAAATGTATTAATAAGAAGATAATGCATAGAAGTCACCACCTGTAACAGTCACATTTAAAACATAATTCTTGTAGGTACTGAAAATATCAGCTCCTAAGTGCATCTTTGTTAAATATAGATTTTCCTCAAAGAGAGTGCTTTCCAGTAAAACACAGAACATTAAAACGTACAGAGATGAACACTGTTATTGCATTATACTAGATATATTTCACTGCTGAGAGATGCTCGTGGTAAGGCAGCAGGACTGAATGGTTACTGTAAAGGTGAAGAGTCAAAATGAGTGTTAAGCATCTCCTTCACTGAACTTATCAGGGCTGCAGAATCATGTGAAATCCAGATGCAACTGAGAACAAAGTATCTTATCTCATCAGCTGAGAGGCAGTAAGTACATCTGCCTGCAGCTTATTATGGAAATGCCTCATTTGTGCTCAGAAAGACTATTTTTACCAGAAGCAATAAATGCCTGAATGTTGTGACAATACATAACGATCCTCTATCACAGTGCCATGGGGTCTCCTTGACCGAAGAACAGCCAGAGTGTCAGATAAAAACCCACTATTTATTTCACTGTCCTAATTCAAAGCTGAAAGAAAACTAAAACTATTGTCAAAAATCTATTTATCAGTGCTTGCACAACGACACTATAACCTGAGCTGCAAATATTTCGAAGAATTCCTAGAGGGAAGAAGGCAGAGGATGTCCCAAGGTCTCTCTGCAGCTGAAAGCACACTCTGAGCCCTACCTGGGGCACCATCCTGTTCTCAGTGGGAGACCATGCCAGGAGAGGGCAGCAGAATCCCTGCCTTCTCCAGAGAGAGCAACGTCACAGCACAGATTGCTGACCTGCCAGCTGCAGCTTGATTTTTGCCTTCAAAGATGTCTAACGTAAGCACACGGAAAACATAAAATGCTTAGCACAGACAGCACATCAGAGCTTAGAGCTCTGCCAGTACCTGCTCGGAACTACTTTTAGTTTTCCTTGGCCCTCACTGCTCAGACTAGGAATAGGAAACCCTTCCTTTCAAATATCAAAGTTTAGCCTAATGAACAGATTGTGAAATATTAATTAAATGATTCTGGTTCTCTAATCCACCAAAGAAAACAGAACTCATGAATCTAAACCGTTACAGAGATGTTCTCACTACTTTCGTTAAGGTAACACTAGCTGCAACAAGGACATCTCTTCTACACAGAAATTCAGTGGCCTGGGAGAGACCAAGCTGAGCCAAATAAAGGCCTCCAAGCCCCCATGTCAGCATGTACAAACCTATTGATAAGCATTTCAGAGCTTCCTGCAACTTTTTTTGACGAAGCTGACAACATTCTGAGGCAGCTTCTTTAACGGGACAACTGTATTAAATGGTATTTTTACATTTTTTGTTTTAACCTGAGGAGTTGCTTGGTGTGATGAACATTGTGGGAGGTGAACACTGAGACATTCCTCAGCCAGCTTCCTAGAAATAGCTGTTCCCTGAGCAGCCGAGGCGAGGGAGGGAGCAGCACATACTGCTCCAGCGATAAAAAGGGTGTGTTAGCCTCTCTCCTCTTTGCACATTGAGATGGCAGCAAAACCAGCATTGTTTTGTTGCTGCTCTTTAGCTAAAACAAGTGAGATACATGATTTCCTATTTTGTACATTTCTGTTGCATAACTGGAACTGATACAATTATCCTGAGAGCTACAAATACCCTAAGCTTCCATGTTTGGAAAAAGGATGGCTAGTGGCTACACCATGTGATGGGAGTCAGAAGCTGTTTGTGTTCCTGGCTCTGCACAGCTACCAGTCAACTTTCTCCTCCTGACTGGGTGTTCAGGCAGCCACATTTTTTTGCAAGAATCAAGTAGAGCCAGGGATACCACTACCCAGTCCCTGCCTGGAACAGCCACCCTCACCCAGGATCCCCTCCCACACACCAGCCAAAGAGAGGTACCAGAAAAAAGTCTTTACCTTGTCAGCAAAGTGCTTGATGATAAAAGCCTTATTTGACAGACGTGGCTTTTCAAAGAGGACACATTTATTCAAATGAGTATTGTACAGTTTTTGGGCCCAAGAGTCATCTGAGCCTTTTGGCATCTATGGAAGAGAATACAGAGCCATTTAAAATGTATTGAAATCTTTTCAGTAGCAAAACAAAGTAAGAACATGGAGAACAACACTTTGTGGTTTGCTTTCAAACTTCAGTTCCTTGGATTTCCAGCAGTGCCACAGTAAGGAAGCAGCAACCAGCTGTGTCATTGCCTGTTTCACACTCTGCACTGGGCCCTGTCCAGCAGCAGGTGTAGCTGCTGTGACACATATGACACTAAGAATGCTTCCAGTGTCACACACCTGAAGGTGGTGATCCCAGAGATATGTTGTCTGACTGAGCAGAACTCATCTACCACCATCAGAGACTTCTTGGGATGATTTCTGATACACAAGAACCCCAAGCTGGGTTTGCACTGAAGCAGACACCGTGCACCATCCCCTGTACTGGTTTGGCATAAATTAAATTAAGATAAAAAACAAAAGGTGAGACACCAAGTAAGAGGCAGTTTGGGGAAATCTGACAGGACCAAAGACTGCACTTGCTGTGCTCAGGGAAGAGAAAGTTACCAAAGTCAAAACAAAAGTTGATCAGAGACGAAGGATCAGAGACACATATAGGATGGAAGGGAGAGGGGGGAAAACCTGGTTAAAACCACTTTTTCTCCTCATGTAACTGCCAATTCTGTTTGTGGATCAGAGACACATATAGGATGGAAGGGAGAGGGGGGAAAACCTGGTTAAAACCACTTTTTCTCCTCATGTAACTGCCAATTCTGTTTGTATGTTCTCCAGATCCTTTCATCAGCAGTGCCAAAATGATGGCTGTCTGCAGAAAACTTTCCCTGTGTGGCCCGAGAAGCAGGACAGCTGATGACCCCTTACTCTATGAAAGGCCCTGAACACACACCTTGCACTCCTCATCCAACAGATCCAGAACTCCCAATTTGGCCTCTATAAGGTTGATGCAAGGCTGATTGTCGTAGAAATCAATCAAGGTCCATGGTATTTGTTCCTTCATATATTCTTCTTGTTCCAGCTTAAAGACATGCTACAGGGCAAAAAGAAAACAGTTTTCTGTGGAATAGAATGCAGAATAAATACATAGAACTCTCAATTGAATTCACCTTGGCACATTAATCCAGGCTGTCAAGTGACACAGCAGTTCAGCTGAATAAACCCTTTAACAAGTGTATGAAAAATAAATTAACCTTTTTTCCTGTCCTAAAAACAACAGACTAAAGTAAAGCACTCCATATTCTCTGCAAATAAGGTCTATTTTTCCTATCTTTTTACTGTATGTGCCACAATTACTATAAGCTCTTTTTTCTTATTAAAAAAAACCCAACACAAAACTCAGAAAAATCTTCAAGTGTAGGAACAGTGAATTATAAAGTGGGATGTGCCATGCTTTCATGATTTGAAAGTTATGAACACTGCTCTACTTCAAGTCAAATTTCACTATAAATACTTCTGTGTTTCCTTGTAAAAGAACAGAGCTCCATTTCCTCTTAAATGGCTGCGGATTTTTTCTGTGATGACGCATTGCATTAAAATTTATTCTTCAGCAAAAACCTTCAACAATGACTCTAGGAGTATCAGCACAAGAAATCCTTTAAGTGAAATCCTGTGGCAGGTTTATCTGATAGGAAGATCAATAACCACATAGCTATATATTTATTCAAAAATATCACAAACAACCTGCACAGCTTTAATGACTTGTGCATAGGAGATGAATGCAAACTTCAGGAAAAAAAACAGAATAAGATTAAGCAGGCAAACTGTGGTCTTATCAGCACAAGTGCTCTAAAGACCCAGAAAACCTGCTGCCCTCAGTTATTCTTGATGATGTTTCATCCTCCATTTACATTTTTCTGCACATATAATGCTCCCAGTGACCCTCACTGGGAGCATGTCCCACCACCAGCACCAACAGCACTGTGGGCAGGGTTGGGGATGCCATAAAACCTATACTGGGGTGCTGGCCCCGGTTGCCCCCGAGCTCAGTACACAGCCTGCAGACATCTCACAGCTCCTCAACACACACCTGCCAGGCAGCAGAAAACTACCCTGACAAAGCAGTTCATCCCTTTTATTTCATTAGCTTAATGCCATCCTTTCCAAAGCAGTACTCCTTAACCATGCCCACAGGAGCCATTCCCACCCCAGCGCTTAATGGCCGTGTTACACGCTGAGGAGCCATTCCCACCCCAGCGCTTAACGGCCATGTTACACGCCGAGTTCATTCCTGACAGGAAAGCCAATGGCAAAGTTCTATTGGCAAGTCATAGCCAACCTGAAAGAAAACAGAAACCTATTTCTTCAGTGTGAACAAACTAGCAATTAAGTTGTGAAAAATCAGACTGGATTTTCCTTGCGAGCTGTGAGCACCGGGCAGGGTGGTCGGGCTGTGCCCAAGCAGCCTGTCCTCAGCCAGGCTCAGGCTGCCCCAGGCAGCACATCAAGGTTTGCTGGTTGCCACCAGACACAAGGCTTTAATTAAAGCCACCTCCACCCTGCCTATGTGCACAGCAGCCTAATGGGTTCATGTCCAACAGCACTGGCTTTGGTAGCTTGGCAGGGCACCAACACAACAGCCCCAACACTGCCTCCTTAGTGAGGTGGGTGCTTACGGTGTGAGAGGGAACATGGTTACAGTGATCTTTACGAAAGAAATGAACCATTACAGCTCTTCCAGCAACTAGATCTTGCTGTAGAGCTGAGAAAACTCGGAGATACCTCGTGCCTAGCAGTTACAGCATCCCACTCATGGAGCTGAAGCCAGCCACTGCCCCACCAACGCGGGAAGGGCATGCCAGGGCTGGGAAGCACAGCCTCTGCTCCAGCACCCTGCTTACTCCCTGGCACACTGGGATGTGTGCAGCAGGATCTGGGATGTGAGCACACACTGCCATGGAGATATGCTCATAAAGAGAGTTCAAAGCTATCCTAATGCTGCAGCAGAGCCTAGCAACAGACCTGGCAGAAATAACTTGCCTCATCATTATGCAGGTAAGATATGTAATTGCAAACGTCACTAAGGCTGAGGAGAGAATCGTGATCTCTCTGGAGGAGGGGGAAGCGGCGCCTTCTGCCACACGTCATTCATCAACTTCAGGATGCAGCTGAAACGCCTCAAAAAATAACGGCAGCAGAGGAAGCGCGGGCGGCAAATCCCCAGCTCTCTGCTCCCATCCACGGGCTCTCGGAGGTCACGGAGACACCACTGACTCTGACTGCAGCCACACGGTGCTCTCACTGACAGGCAATCTCGGGGTCTTAATTGCCAGGCACTGCTTCTGTCTTATAATTGTTACTGTGATCGGAATTTCAAATAGTCCCAGAGCAGCAGTTAGTCATAAAATCTATTTCTAGGAGATAGTCGATCTTTCCTCATCCCTCACAGCCCACGGCCAGGACAGCTGGTTAATAGACTGAAGGAATTCATCCTAACCACTGGGGACCCAATTAGCAGAATGGACTTGGGTGAGGGGAAGGGGAAGAGGAAATGCCAGTCATTTCCTACTTACCATATTGAACTGCTGCTGCAGTTTTTCGTTGGCATAGTTGATACAGAACTGTTCAAAGCTGTTGATTTCGAATGTCTCAAATCTAAAATATGCATA
This sequence comes from Acanthisitta chloris, assembly GCF_000695815.1. Classification (NCBI taxonomy): domain Eukaryota; kingdom Metazoa; phylum Chordata; class Aves; order Passeriformes; family Acanthisittidae; genus Acanthisitta; species Acanthisitta chloris. The sequence goes on along the minus strand of NW_008666767.1, from coordinate 53,304 downwards.
TACTTAAAATTACTAGTGTAGTGAAAAAAAAAGATTAAATGACCCAAAAAATTTTAATTCCCTCCCTCCAGTCAAATTAATTGAATTACATTCACAATCAAGCAACCAAACAGACAGGGAAATGGCAAATTGCACTACTTGGGCAATTGGGTGATGCTGAAAGGATCAGGGAAAGGACTGATATTCCTGGAGAGTACATTAGTCATCTTTGTCCTCTCCATAAGTGCCATCCTGGAAGAACCATGTGATGACAATTTCCCTTATAACTTTGCACAATGCAATACATAAATGAACTACCAACAGCAAAAACCTGAAATCCCACTATAAATGTCAAAGTCATGACAAAGATCTCAGATAGCATGTCAAAACTAAACACCTACTTGCTTCAGCTGGAACAAGCAGCTGCTAAGGGCTTGGGTGTTTTTGTGTAATCCATGCAGTGCTACATGATAAAGATGATTTGCAGTCAGATAATGACATAAAAGGTGTCATACCTCTGACAAAAACTCACCCATAGATGTCCAACACCCCGATGAAAGAATGCTGTTTTACAGCAGCGTGAAGGGCTTTGTTCACATGATCTACAATCCAGTTAAAGAGATTAGCATAGATATGTTTGGCAAGTGCATCTCTGGCATTGATGGCATGAAGCTTAGAAATTGGCTTGATGTAGGTTTCAGTGGCAGTGGCAAGCTTCCTATGGCAAAGCCAGTGGGCCATCTCGTCATACTCCACACCCATGAGGTCGCAGAAGATGGTGAGGGGTTCATGCTTGGGCTAATAAAAACAGTCTGGTTAGGTCTCGAAACAATATTACCAATAGCAAGCATAAAATCTTGCAACCAGAAGAGCTGCCTGCCTGCAGTGATCCTACAGTAAGAAACAGTAGCTTCCTCAGTTCTTTCTCCTTCAAAACGTAACAAGTTCCCTGCCCACTTAGCACATTCACATGGCTGAAGTACATTAGTGAATAAGTTTCCCCAAAGGCATTTATTTTACTATACTTGTGTTCACCAAAATGCTCCACACAGGGAACCTGCAACCTTCAGAAAAAAGAATCACCTGGCTTCGCAGGGATGGACTTGGGATTTTGAATTCTTACAACTGTCTCAGACTACATGGACTGTAGCTCCTGAATGGTGCTCTCACCTACCCACATACATCCATGGCAGGGAGTGACAGGCAGTGGGGCATTGCAGCCTGAGTCAAGAAGGAAGAGGAAGAAGCGTGGAAGAGCTTCAGTGTTTTGATTCCAGTACTTAACAGTAAGAGACTGCAGCACACAAATTATGTATTCTAACTCTCAGATTGGACTGTACAAGTGAAAAAACTGACCTTTGTTTAACCAGGTAAAATCTACCAGCAAGGCCTGCATGCTGAGATGGGTATGTAAGATTTCTGCATAAAAAACTGCACAGTGCATTTACTGCTTGATGAGTTAAGATACTACATCTCGTGACTAACATGCAAACCGATCGCTAGACATCAAGGAGGACAGGCAGGTCTTTCCTCCTAAGGAACTCCCCTAGCACTACTTCCTCATCACGTTCACTTTGCAGCCAGTGGCTCAACAGCACACTGACAAGCACTGCCTTGACAAGGACGGATTGCAGAGGACTCTTACTACATGTCCAGTAGCTTCAAAGTACATCAGCTTTATCCTCCTATTTCCACATCCTTCTGACTTCTCTGGGGCTTCTTCCAGTCCTTACAGCACACAGGTTCCCTAGCAGTGTTGTTACACCTCCAAAATTCAGTTAACTGAGCATGTCTTACTGGCTCAGAAGACAATAATAAAGTAATAATAATAATCAACACTGCACAAAAGAGTGCCACATTAGGGTTGCTCAAACTGACATTAAATAAACTGACTCATTCACACAGCAGCATGTGGAGCCCTTCACTGAGCTCCCTGAAGCCCCACTGTTGCACCACCATGCCAGTGCATCCCCAGCAGAGCAGTCTGCATGGCACAAAGCTCTGCAATGACATGGCTATTGTCAGAGAGCAGCACAGCTGAGGTAGCAATGTCATTGAGCAGACATTCACTGACACCTGCTAGGTGTTGTCACATCAGGATAGGGTTGCACAGGAACTTCCAG
>NW_008666767.1:42696-51191 GCF_000695815.1 Acanthisitta chloris | reverse complement strand
CTGCACTGGAGATACTCATTACAACACAGGCAAGCTTATCATCTCTTGGGGCTCATCAGCTTTCCACCTACAATCATGAAATGAGCTTTCTTCGAAAACCTATTTAAGACACACCAAAGAGCCAGACTATTGCTGTGGTTTCAAAACAGTTAGCCATTAGATCCCACAGACAGGTGCTGTCAGACCAGGCTCACCTATGGCCCCATGAAGGATCTGTTGTCTCAGCTTTGGAAATTGCCACTGCAGATTCCTGAGAAAGGGACTGAGAGCGACATGAGCAAAATACCCTGCAAGTCTTCGTACTATTTGAAGAGACAGAAAGATCAAGGCTGTGCAGTCCAGCAGCAGACATTCAAGAAAATACAAAAGGAGGAACTGGTCATTGTGAATCCAAAGAAGAGAAGAGTGACCAGCCAGATCTGGCTTTTTTCTCATCTCCAGAATACAAACTTCAGTAAGAAGCCTTGGCCCTCACTGAATGAGGCAGGTTTTTTCAGGTCATACTATGTAGTCCTCGTTGCGAACCTCCACAGAGGCAAAAAAGAACTGATAAAACCATGACACTTAGATGAGTCACACAAATCATATCTGTATATCCTATGCTCATGTTTTGACATCCCAGAGGACTTTGCGAAGCATTTGCTTTGCAATTATTTAGGACATTTTGGCATTTAATGTCAAAAAAACCTACCCAGCAAAGTATTTACATTGAGCAGGGAAGATATTCATGTAGGAATATAAAGATCTAGACACCTGCTCAGGACTTCAAAGCTAGCCTGTCTGCTAGATTTTCTAGGACAGATCAATTACGGTTATAACTGTATAACCACTGTTACAACACAGAGAGTACTGTCTAAAACCTCCAAACTGAGAAGAATTGAACCCATCTGCAAAAAGAATTGTGAAAATGTAAACAAATTAGAAATAAACACTTTGCTTCCATTTTTATATTGTTACTCTTTTTCAGAAGAGGTCCCTACAAACAAGCAGAAGGCAGAACTGTCAGGGTAGAAATCATGCCCTTCAGTTCATCCGCTACTCACAGGAATAATGCAGCTGTCAGAATCTCGAGATGCAAACTCTACATTCCCCAAGTGAAGGATGCCAGCAAGGATTCGAAAAATTCCCATTTGGTAGGTATCACTAATTCCTGAAAAAGATGAATAAAATGTTTTCAATAGAGAGAGCTGAGGTTGATTAAAAAAATTATTAAGAAGAAAAAGAATGGTGACTGCTGTGTGTGACTTTGATATTTGACAGTACTGATTTGCTCCACTTCTATTAAAAACATTTGACAGTCAGATGAAAAAAAATCCATTAAAATGAACCATTAATTTGCTGTTTCAAAGTGCTTTGTCAGTGACCTCCAACACTGTATATGCTACACCAAGGGAATTCACCATTTATGCTCACATAACACGTTTCTCCTACACTAGATACACGACTCCACTGTAATTTAAATACCTTCTTTATGCAATACAACTACCTTAGTCCCTTTTTTAAACACAACAGAGTATGAAGAAAATATATACAAACAATGCAGAAAACACTTGCTAGTGTATTGGATTTGGGCTATGGCTGTGTTTAACAAATTACCTAGCAAAGTGCAGGCCTGCCTGGTGTTTGCCATTTCCTTAGCATCATCAACACCATCAATCATGGGGCTTCCACCTTGCTTCGTATAGTGAAAGTAATTTGCATTCCCTGCAAGAGGAAAAAAACATTTTATAGACATTGATGCAGAAATTCACAGCACATCTGTAAAGCTGTGTCATGATTAAGTTGCTCTTGGCAGAATCCATGACTTGACATGTGTCAGTATATTTTTCCCTTCTGGCTTATAAAACACATTTATTCTAGGGAAGATTTTCTCAAGATTTATCAGTGCAAGTAATTATTCTCAAGCTACCTGATTCCTACAGTAGGCCCTCAAGCATATTCTCTACCTAACCTTGGTTCAGACTTCCACACGTGTGGAATTATCACTTTGGAAGCAGTTATTCTCCAAGTCTGAGCCAACCACCGAAGTAACAGGCACAGAGTTGACAGCAGCAGCACTTCAGAATTATGTGGCAGGTGTTATTATGCTATTATTGCATCAGGATATAATATATTATATTTTTCCCATCTTCTTCTCTTTTCTAAGTTATGGTCTGGCTTCATCTTATGAGTATCTGTGATCCATTCTGAGAAGTCCTATTTGGAGAATGGATAGCTTCCCACCACCATGGGGACAGCACTGGGCTCCACTTGGGAGAGCAGTAGCTCTCTGGGGTACTGTGTAAATTCCTACAGTTTCCACGGCCATGCTTCCAGCTGTACTAAAAGACTCCTTTTCTTCTGATCTGCTAAGGTTCCAAGAATGCTGCAAGAGAAGTCTGCTAAATGGCTTCTTTAGTTATAATTACATCAGTTCCTTTCTTTCCTGTGTCAGCAGATGTGAATCCTAAATGCGTCAGGGTGGTGCAGAAGAGCAGAGAAACACTTTAAAACCAGAATATTTCAGAAACCAGCACTGACAGGCTGTGCAGTTTTCCCACTACGATACCGACTTTCAAAAATATACAAGAAGCACTGACAATTATACCAAATTTTAAAAATGATGAGGTGATTGCCTGTCCTAAAGTCATCATCATGCCTTTCGTTTACAAGGCACCAATTCCTGCCAAATGAGAAACTTTCCCTTTATCAACATTGTAATTTGAAAAAACAAAAATTTCATTTATTAGTTTTATGATCAGCAGGTTAGTAGAGCTAGTAATCATTGGTAAGAGCCCAAGCAAAAGTATGCAGATGTAAAATAAGCTTTTCAGGTGCTTATACCAGAAAGGGTAAAATTCTCTGAGGCTGGAGTAATGGCAAAAATGTTTTAAAGGACCAAGAGAAGAGAATTTCACCCTCCCCACTGGGAAGCTACTCTGGAATCCAGGACATGGTAAGTCCTAGTGATTATAACTGCAGTGCACTTGAGTCTGCTGAATAAACAAGTCTGACACTTTGGTTTTATCCAAAACCCACAAGGTATGAGGTCTGCCATTTTAGTTATTTTCAATATATTTTAGTATTTAAAGGTTAAAAAGTTTAGAAATTTAAAGCCAGCAATTCTTCTTTTGGCTCAAAAAGCTCAGAGATGCTGCTTTGTTCCTGCACACAACACAATGAATGTGAATTTCATACCTAATCGTAGAGTTTTAAACTCGGGTAATGCTGCAGAGGCACAAAGCTGGTAAAAGATGTGGTAATTTCTCTCCTCTTCTGCCTTTAAAAAGAAAGGAATTCATTATTTTTCACCACTTAACAAGTGGTAGAAACAATCCTGAGCAGAAATGAATTACTATGTGCAGTGCTTTCTCTAGCAATACATTAAGAGCACAGAAGCTGCATGGAAAAAGGAAAGATAAATCAGTATCTATCACTTCCTTCTTGGCTAATTTAATCAATTTTCAACAGTAAGAAGCATGTAGACATTTCAATTTTAAAAAAAGCTAAGATTTCACTTTTCAGAACTGCGGATTACTATTAAATATAGACCAGGATTCTATGGGTGGGTGAAATGATCATACTTAAAAGCTTTTCATTTTCCAAAAATAACTAATACCATTCGCCTCAGCATTTATAGTAAGCTGGTAAAGGAACTATCTTCCTTGCCAAGGCAAAGCTTGAATTTTAAAATGAAGGACAAACACAGCTCAGGTTATGACTCAAGACCAACACTGTAATTCTGAACTTAAGCACTCTAAATTTCATAACTTCAAACTAAAAAACCCACAACTCTCTTCCAGCTAAACCATGTGCAATAAGTCTCTCATTTTTAAAATATACAACACCATTTCATGTAACATCCTGACATGATAGAAACTGTAATTATTTTTTTTATACCTTTAGGCAGCCAGTCCAAGATAAATCCATTTTTACTGAGGTCTAGGCTATAAGGCAGGTAAAGATGAAGTGTGGGAGACAATGGATTGATTCAAGTATGAAACAAGAAAATGAAGACATTACATTAGGATTACCTGGAAAACCACTCTTGATTTTTCCAAGAGGTAAGTTCTCATGTTAGCACCAATGATTCGATACCTCTTATCAAAACCAATTTCAATGTATTTCCCAAAGCGGCTGCTGTTGTCATTCCTCGTAGTTTTGGCATTTCCAATAGACTGAAAAAAGGGAATATCATAAAGGTTAAACAGCTTGTAGAAATTACCACATCTCTTTAATTATCTACATGGCTCACACACACTGAACAACATTAATCTTGTCCTGATTTAAAAATAAACAAGAATTATCTCCATCTGGTCAACAAGTTACACCAAAATATGGTTATTCCATTAACACAAGTTTGGGATCTGATCTTCCAGGCAATTATTTCACTAATTTTCCAGCTAAAAACCTTCTATCGCTCTCTGGAGCCTTTTAAAAGGAAATAAAGAGTCTAACAGAAAGCTCACATACACACAGATTTGTAACAATTATTTCACCTGTATATATTCATGTATGTATATGGACAGATATATGTATAGTACTTGGAACCTCTGTAAGTCACCCTACCATAAACCCACGGTCAGCAAACAGCCCCTCTGTTCTGCCTGGCTAAGAGTTTATTATTATTACTACTCCCTAACTGCCACATTTCCAAACTACTTCTGAAAATATATAGTTAAAAAATATTTCCTGCATGCCTAAGTATAATCTAAAAATTAACATACACAAACTCATGTCATTTGCCTGAAAATAAACCCCTTCCCTAGCAGGTGGGTTACTGACCCAGAGAGCCTTCCACACTGCCCTACATGCCTGACTGTCTCAGATTAATTCAATACAGCTCCAGACACAGCAAACAAAATTTCATGCATTTCCTCTATAGCACATATCTTGGGATGCCCAGGGCAAATAATGCCCATGATTCCATGGTCTTGGCGCACCTCTGCCTTACCTTGTCAGGGTTCACCACACACCAGGTACCAGCTGGATATATCAAAATTCATGCAAATCACAACATGCTGAACTTCAAAGGAAAGCATTTCCTCTTCTCAATTAGACCATGTTTTAGACATCATATAGCAATTCATGTTCCAAAAAATTCTGTGTATCAAAAGGAATGGCACTTGGAGCAATTCAGATGCAGCGCACTGACTTTTATCACATGCCACTGTGTGTATGTTACCAAGCACCTAACTCTGAAGTGCACCACAGCTGTATCTATGTCCTAGTTTCCCAGCTGACGTAGCCATCCATAGGAGCTCTGTACTGAAATAAACTTGAGAAAAATAAATGAGAGCAAGTAGCACTGCTGAGTATCCCAAATCTGTAAGCAAAAGGCCAGTGAATGGGTCAGTGCCAGCTGGTACAGCCTGGGAAGTGAGGATTAGACTGTGAGAAACCCCATGACACCAGCACACACACCCAACCCAGCAGATGTCAAAGTGGGCATCACATGGACAGTCGCTGTAAGGGATCTAGGAACAAACTGCATCTCTGCAGTTCTAAGAAATACCAAATTAATTCAAACTGAATGTCTTCTAACTCCATTCTTGTGTTTTAAAATTATTGCTACTGTGATGTATTTTGTTGTTGGTGGTAGCAACATAATATTACAAAGTTTTCAGAAACCAATTATTACTTTGACAGGTGTTACTGATAAAAACAGTTCAAGTCTTTGGGATTATAAGATTGTTTACCAGAGTCCATGCAAAGCTGTATTACTTGCACAGCTACAGAGGGTAATAAAGAACGAGAAGCAGGAAACTACATCTAAAGATGTGTTTTAAGACTTGTCAATTTCTACATTTGTAATAGGAAAACTGTATATAGTCAATGACTACAAAAGCAATCACTTCAATAGTTCTAGAAATGTACAGTGGCCTCTTGACATTACAAAGCATTTAGTAGGCAAAGATGATGGGAAATTTCGATACTAATGGTGGCAGCCCATAAAATACTGATGTTTAGGTTGTCCAAATACAAATTAAAAAATAAAATGACCTTCTGCTCCCAAGATTTTACAGTCACTTAGCAAATGAGGGGTTTCCTGTTTCTAAAATGAATTACTCATTCTCTTCTCTAGGGGTTAATTTGTGTTTCTACTGATTTATCAACTGAAGAGTTCAAAACATTAATTATGCCATCATAGAGTCTGTCTCAACATCAGATTTTACAACACTCACTCTAAAGCTTATTTCAAGTTCAAGTGTTGGAAATCAAAAGGATAACTTTCATCCCATTATAACAATGTTTAAAGTAATTGAAATAGATATTTTGATATACCCATGTTCAGGAAATTGTTGTTATCCCTAGAAAATAAAATAAAGCACCACCATTGATTTTTAGTGACTAAAAAAAGGTATGGATGAAAAGCTCACTTTTAGTCCTCAGTTTAAACTTCCTTGCTTTGGAAATTATCTCAGACAATTAGTGGTGAGCTGATGGCCACTGACTGGGACGTGAGGTCCAAGGAGTGAGAGAGAAAGATGTTTGCTTTAGGCTTTGAGACCAAACAAAAGAAGTGGTGCAGGGAATCCTGTGAACAGCTTGTATTTCAGCCAGCAAACAGCCAACTACAGACCTGTCCTGCAGAGCCTTGTAACCTGGTAGTTGGCTGTGTGATGCAGCTGCCTGCCTGGCCCCAGGTACCACCACTGTGGTGGGCAGGGGAAGGCAGAAGGGACACTCAGCACCCTGGTCCTATTACCCACAGACTGAATCTCAACATGGAAGGTACACTGCACTTACTGCAAAGAGTGGAGCTGTGCAAGGTGTTCTCTGGGCTTAGCTCACACCTGCAAAACTGCCATTGCTCCCCAGGGCACAGGCTGCTCCCCAGCCACTGGGGCAGGTGCAAAGCAAAGCAAAGCTCAACTCCCCTGGCATCCTCCCATAGCTGGACATTTGGGATGAGCCACTGCCCATCAGGGCACAGCTCATTTTATCCCCCAAAAATGTTTCAAAACACCACACGGCACCACAAACCAGTTACAATTACCTTGTGACAGACACACACAACTGTGATGGGGCAGCTATAGTTTGAGTTTCATGAACTCCTCGTGCCAGGAGGAAAGGAAGAATAAAACATAGTTCATTTTTAAAAATACCTGAGAAAGAAAACAATGGCAGCATTTTGCATTTCACATTTCACTCCATGTACTCTGTTTACTCATAATACTTCACACTACTGCACAGAGGTGCCCAACATCTACCCAAGCATCAGTGGTCCTAAGCGTTTTCTTAGGCTGTCCATAGGCATGAGCATGTGCCTATGGACAGTGCCACTTCTCTCAAGAAATTCCTCTGAGAATTTCTCTCTTATGAATAATTTCTTAATGTAGTTCCCTAACTTCAGCCACAACTTGAATCTACACATGTAGGCAAAGACACAAGAAACAATTCAGATGAGTCTAAGAATGTTTTCTGCTTGGCCATGACATCAGAATTACAGCATCTCCTGAGCTTCCCAGAGAACAGAGACCCTGAAGCAGGAGGAACTGTACATGTCATCTCACAGTCTATTGCCAGCACCTGTGCCCCAAGTCAATGGCTTTGGGACTTGACTACAGTTAGTCACACAAATTTCCGGAACTGAAACACGAGTCTGAGCTACTTATAGCAAACTTAAGTTTTCTGATGTGCTTTTCTCCTCTGAAAGAAACTGTGTGCATCCCATTTAACTTTGCTTTCTCAGTCTCTCTTTCCTAATTGTACTTCCTAAAATTGAATATTTGCTTTACTGAACAACTCTTTTCACTTCAGAGTATAATCTACCTGCCCACACTGTGTGATGTACGTGTTTGGTGGGTAAGACCAAAAGTTTCACCCTCTTTGGAATTTTACACACAAAACCAGTCTTCTGCAACTGCAGAAGTCTGGGAACTATTAGTGTTACAAAGCTGAAGAGATTTAAAGCAGAATTCATATAAAAATTACTTCGTTGTGTGAATACATTAACAATACTAAAACATTACCTCATGTCTTCTCGCAGTCTTTCATAAATGCTACACAAAATGATGCCTAAAGTACCTCCTTGTAAATGGATTAAACACAGAATTTTAATATGTATTTATGTATCTTTTTTTTAAAGTATGGATTCTTGTCTCTCCTGAATGCTTATGTTAGCCTCAGAGCAGTAACTGCAGCTGGAGTGTGGGGGTTAGTGCAGCAGCTCTTACCTCCATGATGGGGTTGGAGGCCAAGACTTTCTCCTCAACATTGGCTTCACTGGCAGATCCACTGACCGTGGCAAAGTACCTCATGGCATACTTAGCAGAGACAGTCTTTCCAGCTCCAGATTCCCCACTGACAATGATTGACTGATTTCGCTCATCTCTGAAACACAAAGACATGTTAATTCCCAGCTGTTCTCTCAAGGACACTTATCTTCTGCATCCCCAGCTTGGCAACAACCCTTCCACCGTAAATGTTAGCAATACAGCAACAAGGTAAAGGCATGTGGCAGAAACAAGGCAGTTAGTTACCAAGCTGCCTGAATGGCTGACTGGACTGCC
>NW_008666767.1:33503-42686 GCF_000695815.1 Acanthisitta chloris | reverse complement strand
GATGCTGCTGGGACAGTCCAGCCAGCCAGCAGAGCTGCTTCAGAGAACCTGGTTAAGGCAAAGTACCTGTTACCACTATTCACTACGTGCTTCTGCAGCTACTTCTATCCAGAGTCTGTGGTACAGTGCTCCACTAAATTATCAGTGTCCATTAGTAAAGATCATGAATGCCATCTTACAGATAGAGAAATCAACAGCAGAGTCAGCCACAGTAACCTTTCGTCCTTCTGATCTAATCACCAGCTTTTCCCAGAATTGTTCTGAATCTGAAAAATTCAAGCATGGCTGTTCAGGATACAAATAGCAGCTCTGGAGTGAAGACAGTCCCTTTATTGTGAAACAATTTCCTCTTGTTTCAAAAAAATAATCTCCATTCGCTACTAAAACAATTTATCTCAACTCAGAGGGCTCTGTGCATAAACCCCAACTGTATGGCTAAACAACACACTACAAAATAACAAGGCAATTAATATTTATAGAGCCTGAAACTTTTAAAATAAAGACCACGTGCTTTATATAGTATTTTACATTTTCAAAGCAAACAAAATTAAAATGAAAGACATTTCAAAGAACACCTATGAGCTGGCTGAGCTTAACTCCATCTTACATACTGGAAACTGGAGAAAGGAGGAATGAAACTTTCCCCCAAAGCTTTACACAGCTGGGGCTGGAACACAGAGTATAGCCAAGCTTCAGACCAGGCTGCCCTTACAACACAGGAACTGGGAAGGACATTTCAGGCACACACACGTGCAGGCAGCACATACACAGTCTGCAGGGCCTGACAACACCTGCTGAGACCATCAGTAAATGCTGTGCAGGGGAAGCAAAGACATATGCATGGAAAAAACTGTGGTTTCTGTAGTCTAAAGGTCCTTCAGAAGATCTGGTGTTCTGTTTCTGGGAAGGTAAAAAACATCTGCTCATTAAATGATGAAGCTGCTTATTGAACATGTATAAATTATAGATGTTCCTTTTCTGGGTTAAGTATAGGGAGCCCATCCACATTAGTCAGAATCAGTGGTTTTATCTCAAACTGGTGTTACAGGTGACACACCATGCTTATGAGCCTGTTGGTATCCCTACATACTAGCAGGTCCTAATGGAAACTGGACTGTGGTGGCTAATGCATCCATAGCTTATGGCCCTTGGTGTGGCCTCTAATGTGCCATGGCCCCCAGAGGCAAGAGCCCCTGCTTCTCATTACTTCCTTCCTCTCTCTCTCTCCCAGGGTGATGTCAGTGCCTGTGACACCCTGGAGGCAGGTACTTCCTACACCTCTGGATACCTGAGCAGACCATCCCACCAGGTGGAAGAATAGTAACCATCTATATCTACCACCCCAGAGTTAACGAACTCCATTCTCACCAAATCAATTTCCTCTTCCACCAGTTTACTGTGGTCTCTGATGGCACTACTGACCACGCATTCTCTCCAGTCCAAGGAAGGACTGATTTGTGTGGCTCTAAATATGAACACCACACCAACCAACCCACTTTGTCAAATCAAAATAATTTAAGTCCAATCAACTATGGGGATAGTATGAGCCAGACAGCACCCGTCAGTAATTGCTGAGCTAGGCCCAACTACTCACCTATGGGCACAGGCTCTGGGTGACAACTATTTACAGATTGCATTGCTATTCTCAAGATGCTACCTATCTTCAAAACCAATGCCAAGACCCCAGATAAGAACACAGCCATAGCATCCATTTCATGCTGCTCAAAGCCACAGGCTCAAGAAGCCTCTGGTTCCAATATCCATCCCTGGGAAAGCCAAGGCACTGTTTGTCTAACAGAACGGAGGTAATGGTTTAAGCAGATTTTCCACATTTTGGTAGAAGGAAATTATTTGAAATGGCTGAGTGCTGCTTTAAATTTAATAGCAAAGTGTTAGGAAGATCAAAGCAACCTAATTTTATGTTCTCAACTTCCATGTAACACACACGATAGGTGTGAACGACTACAGCACAGTTCACACATTCATACACACCAAGCTGCCTGCCTCAGTGGGAAAGCTGTGGGAAAGCAGAACTGTTCAGCTTGATACCTAGTTGTGTAGTCCAGGTTACAAAGACCAAGCTGCCAGAGATGCCAGCCTTGGCCACAGGTCTCAATTCACTCACCAATGAGACCAGTTTTCCAGCTGGAAAATGAAGAAACACTCTTGTTTCTTCCCCATTCCCTCTCCCAGAGTCCACTGGAGGTAGACAGAGGTGTGAAGGAGAGAGCCTGTAGCTCTGTACATCAGGAGGTTGCACCAATTATATGGATCCTCATGGTCAAATACAGCAGCAGCAGGACATGGGAGAAGTCCAACCAAATGTCTAACAGCTAGGCTTAAATAGGACAACTAATAGCAAACAACCTTCTTCTTCAGAGAGTTTCTGCAGTGAGTCAAAATCAACCATTTCTTCATAGGACTGGCACTGCTTTTTCATGTATTTCTCCTGTGTTCTTTCAAATATAAAAAAAAATCCATGCCATTCTAAAATATGAAACTTCTGGTCTGATATCAGGAGCTGTCTAACACAGGAGACAGGCAACAACATAACAAGCTTTTAATTTGTAGATCACCAGCTCTGTTTCATGTATTAAATATCATTAAATATATGAAGGCTCAGGAAGCTCAAGTCCTATGAAATGGATCCTCTGATGGTTAAGCTTATTTTCAGCCTACTTCCCAAAACACAAAAGGCTTTCAGAAAACCAAGGAATGCAAACTCAGTACTACAGACTTCTGACAAAACTGTCAACAAAAACTGAACTCTGTTGCCAAGAGTGGAACATAGAAATAAAGGTGTCCCCTTCTAATTGTCATATTCCTGAAGGATATGTGTGGGAGCATGGAAAGTGCATGCTGGTTTTGAAGTCCCTAGTCTCTTCCCAGGAGCTCCATATTTATAAAGACAGTAATGAAAAATGAATTTCCCCTTAAGAATACTGTTGTTAATTAGCCTAGAGTTTCCTTCTCCCATGTAACAAGATACAAATACATACTCTTCTCCTTAGCACTCATTCACGTGCTCAAGAATCAGGGAACCACTGTTATATTACTGTGTCAGTACATATACACATATGCATTTCAGAGATTTGCCTAGAGAAGATACAGATCGCTCTGTGTGAGCTGAAAACATTGCTGCTGGCTCTTCTGCAAGGACTATCTGTGTCTGCAGCAGCTACAGCCACCAGGAGAAACAAAGGGCTCCCTCACTGTCTGCAGTGGTGTCCTCATGCCAACGCTCCATCCACACTCAGGGCTGCTCTTGTCTTCAACAGTACATTAGTCCATTGTTTTGCTTTAACACACTGGAGTGGCCATCCTCTAGCATATTATTCTTTCTGCTTTTTGGCAGAGAGAAAGGAAAACACAACAAAACGCCCAAGATCACTCTTGACATTTGAAAGAGAAAGGACAGCGTAACACAAACCCAAGCACAACTGTGATAGGGGATGAGCTGTTACTGCCATAATGCCAGGAAAGATTTGGCTTATGGACATCCTACCACAGGCAGCAAGATACTTAGTCTTTCAAGAAGGAAGGTGGAGTGGTTCTGCCAGACAGCTGTGCCAGCTCAGCAGAGAGCTCTTTTATGTCATTAAACTTTAAAGAAACAAAATGTCACATTTAGAAGAAAAATAACAAGCAAACTAGAATCAAAGTACTCTGGATAATGTATGAAATGTAGTGAGAATTATTTTTAATGATTCCTTATAAGCCATGGTCCATCTAAAATATAACCTCTGTTTATGTCAAATAGAACGTTCATAATCAAGCTGCATTAAAAACAGAACAACATGGGAAAAAACCCAAACCAAACTACAGAAAAAAATCCTCAGAAAACAAGTAAAAACCCCCACGATTTCCTTCTCAGGTATAAATAACACCTTTAGAGTTATTTTTAGTTAATCATTAGCCCCTAACCTTTGACCTGACGTTTTGAGCACTTATCATGTCACCAGACAGAAAAAAGCTATAATTAAAACTTTCAGCCAATGAAACAAGTAAGTAGGGCAACAGTGGTACATGTGACAGCACTGTGCAGCCAGATGCCACAATCCATTATCTATGCAACACTTCTTCATCTTCCTGCAGTTTTTTCTCTGAATAAAACACATGATTGGATGAGTTTAAAATTAAGATTACTGCAAAATGGAGGGAACATTTTAATTATGCTTTTACAAACAGAAATGAGGAAAAGCAATCTGAGAGATGAGAGGTGGATGAGTCCTCTTCACCCAAAGGTGGAGAACAACCAGATCCTAGTATAGAGAACTAAATCACAGTGATAAAATACTAAGCCAAATTACCTTGAAAAGAGGTGTTTAACACCAGGACACAGAAACAGTCTGAGTGGCAAGTTTACCACTCATGGAAACATCACATGTTATGTTCAGGCATCAGTCAGGATCACATTCAGCTTTTGCCATTTTTGAACAGTGCAGAAGAATAAAGGAATGACAAAAACACATTAAAACTTCCATTTTAAGATGACAGGGCCAGACATTTCACAAGCTGAAAAGTGAAATGATAGGCTGAGGTTGCTTGCAATAGCAGGAGACTGGATTCAGAAATCTTCCATATCCATTCTCTCAGGCCTATACTTAGGAGTCATGTGAGAGTAACAGCCTTTTCTTGACAAATAAAAGAATGACAACACACTACGGAATAAATAACTGATCATTTACAATAGTGTTATCTATCAAAAAATAATGCAGATATCTAATTTTGAAAGGTAATATTCAGATGCTCCATCCAAGCCATACACAGCTCCACTCCTTATGACAAGTAATGACCAGAGAATGAGTAGCAAATATCACCAATTTTTCATATCATAATTCCACTAAAGTACAGAAACATATTTTTGCATTAAGCTGGTAATTTTTAAAGACAGTTTTGATTTACCTACAAAATTCTGTCAACAGGCAATATGTTTATGAGGAAATTCACTGTCAGAATGCCAAAAGAGAATAGATGTAGATTTAGCTAACTCCTGGAAGCTTGAGATTACAGCCCACATACCAGCAGGGGGGTTTTATGCTTTGAAAAACCATCACAAAATTTAACACTGAAGATACCTTCTGTACAAAGGAGGTTCAGCACTGGGGAAAGAAGTGCTGCAAACTGCCTTGAAATACCTTACATGCAGAAAAGAATTTTGCAGATTATGAATGAAATGACAAAACACAAGGAACCAAAAAGTGTTTTTTAATATTTCCTTCTTTCAAGAGGTGAAAAGACCCCTTTGTTGGTGCATATATCTTAATGCAATGCTTTTAACAGCACTGACCTCTACCAACTTCAGATTCTGTATTTCATAGAAATCAAGGGAGATGCTTTTTGAAGAGCTCAAGAATGAAGGAATCACTACTCCCATGAGGTCACAGCAGTCAGATATATTGGAAGCAAGGGCAAGACTCTCACTGGGCACCTTCAGTGTGTACAATAACAACACTGACTAATCATTGATAGCTCTCATTATCCACAGCAACTTTTAACTACTTCAGTTGACCAATGGAAAAATTGAGGCATGAAAGAAAAAAAGTGCAAGAAATGAAACATTAAAGTTACTAACATTAAAGGCAGAGTTGTCAATTTTCAAACAATTTTCATTCAAGATCACTGCACCCACTTAAGCTGGTTCCCACAAAAATCAAAACAGCTTACTCATCAAAGCTATTACTTCCACAGTAAACTGTCCAAACAGATCAGGATAACCAAGACATAAAGACTGAAAAATCCCTACAGATATCTTTGTTTACCTTCGTCCTCTGTACCAACAGAAAATCCCTCTCTGAAGCAGGAACACTAGAACAGTTAAAAAACTCTCATCAATAAGCATTCCAGAGGGGATTAAAGAAGCACAGAGCTATTCAATTTAATCATCAAAGCACAACATTGTTTTTGTGCTTTCTTTGCTTCCTATAACTGATGCATTGGATGTATCACTTGATCCTGCCTTTCAGACTCATGACTCCACAGCAAATAATGTCAAATAAATGTCTATAAGCACACAAACATCAGTCTGGGAAGACAAACAAAACTCCACAGCAAATAATGTCAAATAAATGTATATAAGCACACAAACATCAGTCTAGGAAGACAAACAAAAGGAGTACAGAATTATTGACAACAAAAGGAATATGGGAATTATTGTCATCTACTTCAATATTCCTATCAGCCTATTCCCAAGCCACCAGCTTCTCTCCCTGGCAAAAGTGTATCATTAACAGTTGTCTTTAAAAGATTATGATATGGACTTTGAAACACTTGCCTGTGATAAACTATTTCAAAGTTGAGTTGTTTCAATGTCATAAAACACAACTGAGATTGGCAGAAAAGACCAGAGTGCAATATCCTTAATATATAATGAAAAGACCAAATAACAGGGCAATTTGACGAGAAGAACATTAGTACTTACTTTGCCTTTGATCCCAAATAATCTGTGTTTGTCAGCCTTGAGGACACTGCCAAGAAGCTGATGTTTTATAGGGAAGCTTCTTGTCAGGATGGTTTGAAGGCCACCACCTTCAGGACACCTTCTGCCCTCATTGCTTCAGTGCTAAAAGGTTAAATTAAATCTACCTTTTTCTTTTCTCCTTTTTTTTTTTTTTTGGTAGAGTTGCTCGTGATTTATTCTTTTCTTTTGGAATAACAGGTTTAGGTTATGGCTAAGGGCACCAAACCCGTTGCATATGACAGTTTCATTTTTTTCATTTAACTCAAACCAGCACAAACTGCTGCTAAAGGCCTGATTCTGTGATCTTCAAACATGGAAATCTCCTACTGCTTCAATAAACAGCTTTTATTTAATCTCGCGGTGACAGTCTGCTCTTCTTTAGCTTCAATAAACAGCTTTTATTTAATCTAGCGGTGACAGTCTGCTCTTCGTCTCACTGTTGTTCTTCTACTGCACTTCTGTGGTAACAAGGTAGACTTGTGAGCCTAGAATTGCTTTACATTTTCAAAACAGTGAATTCTGAATGATCAAAGTACCTGACAAACTCCCAGGGAAGGAACCTGTGACTCAGGGAACATCTGGGATAGATCCTGTTCTCAGCATAGACACATAAGTACTGCTAACATCGGTGTGCGTCATGCCCATCAAAGACAAAAATGGAACTTGGTGCAAAGCCATCCAACAGCTGAACTGTGGCAGCAGGAAAACCAACCCAAGAAAATAACTTAAAAACTAATGACATTGCTGAAAGGTCAGATGGGATTCATTCTGAAATGCTGGTGAGTTTGAAATCTTGATGTACTTCAGCCACTCTGAGAGCCATGGGATTAACGAGGGACCAACAAGAACCTAGTTTAAGCTATGTTTCATGTTTTACACCCTACACCACAGAGTGGATTCCCAAACCCTGCAAGGATGCATGTACATAGATGCAGCTGACATGATTTAGTGTCTCCAGGAATACAAGCAGAACTCTGACCTAAGTAAACATCCTATTTTTTGCTATCTCTCAGCATCCCCATTGCACATTTGTGACAGCATATGACCAAAATAACCCGCAGTATCTAGTCAGAACATTCACACGTCTTTGTGTCTGGGAGCATGACTAAACAAATCTGTTTAATAAAGATTATTTTCCCCTCATGAGACACCCATAACAAAGCCAAAATAAATGAAGTTACACAATGCACTGAAAATAAAAACAGTGTGGAAGTGCTAAATATCACTGCAACTGCCTTATGGATGTTCCCAAATAACTTAGAAGTACTGTTACAAGAGTCACAGAATCCCAGAATAGAAAAATACATCTAATACTCCACCCGTTCCAAACAGCTCATGCAGTCTTGGAATAGTTACACACAGAAGAGATTCTGAACTCCTTTGTTGTGAAACCCATCAAATTTAATCAGGTATCAATATAAAGACAAGAGTTCTCTGCAGTATCAAATGTTTTGCGAGCTTCACAGAGAGCAGATTGATTAACTCATTAAGAAATTAAGGAAGCACCTTCCCAGCGGCTTATAGCCAGCCCCAGCAGACTAAAGAGAGCACTGTCTCCAAGGGACTGGCATCTTCCAAGGCAGGAAAGAGGATGCAAGGAAAATAATAAAGCACCAGAAAGATAAACCCATGGTATAAGATGAAATAATATGATTTTTCACAACTCATCTGAAGGCTCACTAAATAGGTCTGACTTCAATAAATGTTGAAATAAATAGTGTTTCCTAAAAATATCAGTGACTGTAAACTTAAAACCAAAATATAACCATACTGTTTTTCTTAGGACACATTTTTTTCCCCAGCACAAAATGTCCTTTGGAAGAGATAACAGGGATTTTTTTGCTGACTCACCAGCCTGTGCACTCCCCAAGACCTGCCCTCCCAGTTCCCTGGCCAGGGTAGGTCCTAGGTTCACTCTTTGACCAGTTGTACTCCACTTGTCTGCATGATGCTCCCAATGTTACAGCTACTTGCTTTCCTAAAAGATCAAAATTGCTTCTACATTTATCCTAAAATAAAAGGCAGCTGTAAAACCCACCAGTGCTGGGAGGTTTAACACGAGTCAATGCAATATATTTAGCTTCACCTTTGCCTAAGGGTGGTGTTGTGTGGCAGCAAACAAGGCTGTGCATGCTCAGCCTCACTCCTTCAGTGCAAAGGCCTTTGAAATTCAGCCCAGGGCATGCAGCATCTGTTAGAAGCCATTATAACACCTGGCAACCCTACAAACCCAGGATTTGTTTTTCAAACAGAAGTAATTTAACTGTTCGATAAATAAATAAATAAACAAGAATTCATTCAGCAGTTTTCTAATGCTCTTGGACTGATCAAGAGCAGTTGCAGCCAACTCCAGGCTGCCTTCCCAGCACCTCTCACATTGAGGGCAGGAGGCAACATCTTGCCCTTCATCAACCTCAACCTTCTGAACATACTATTTTAATCACAAAGCTCTTTGCAGCCCTAAATTATCTCGTTTCTGGATTTGGCCTCCTTAATATGGGAAAGCCTCCCTGCTTTGTTCTGTTACTTTCCAACTGCTTCCTTGAGCCCACACAACACAAGCACACCTTCCCATTCTCTACACAGCTGCTGAGCCCCTCTCACCTTCCTCTGGAGAAATCTCCCCTGCAAACAGGCAGCCCCAATAAGGGCAACCCCAGTGCTTTACCTTCACCCATAGTGCAAGAAACCCTTTCCCTTCATTTTCAAAGCTTCCTTCTTGC
>NW_008666767.1:30804-33481 GCF_000695815.1 Acanthisitta chloris | reverse complement strand
CCCTGCAGAGCCACATCATCACAGCATTCCCAGTGCCAAAACCTCCAAATTCACTTGTATTGGCACATCCTAAAAGGTGTGGCCTGACACAGATAATTTCTTTTTTCCACCCTCAAAGGGCTGATGTGTGGATTAACAAGGTAACTTCTGTAAAACGCCCAGAAAGTGCAAAGTGCTATGTAAGGATTATTATCAGAGACTAAAGTGCTTTGATGTGATGGGGGAAAAAGAAAAGGTGAGTTACTAGTGCTTTGCCCAAGGATTAAGCGTCACTTCTTGCGTAGAACAGCAGCTACACTTCTGGGTCTGTTCCACCTGCACACCCTGTACCCATCGGTTTATTCTGACTGTCTGCAGCTAACATGCTCTGGCCTGACACATCCTGGTCTTCACAGATGCCACACATTAATGATTCAGAGAATTCTTCAGCTGCAACCTTGAGTCACAAGAGTTGCTCCCAACTAAGCACTAAATTAGTTCTTCGTAAAATCATTCAGTTAATAGGCATGAAACATCAGTCCAACAAACCATGTTCTTTAATCACATTTTTAAATGTATTTCTAGTTTAACTTGCTTGGGTTTTTTTTAAGCCTAACAGCATTTTTCACTGACATTTTTAGCTGCTGGAGAAAAGAGGATGTTCTGAGCACAGGACCAGGCACTCAAAGCTCAGTACCTGGGACTAACACTGGGCTGATTCAAGCATTGCTACAGCACACCACTCTGCCTTGGTTGTCTTCTAAACATGCAGAAATTTATACAGCAGTATTAGAGGAAAGAGACTTTGGTGAATGCTTGTTAAGTGTCTGGAACACATGAAGCCTTCCATGAAAGCAAATGTTATCATGCAATAGATGTTATGTGGCACAGAGACCTCTTAATGCTTCAGGAAAGGAAGACATGCAAAATCCAGCATGCTCATTTCTGTACATTAAAAGCACTGAACTGAACTGCTGCACTGTCAGCTACCTACTCTATTCTCACATATTTTATTGTCAAACTGGTGTGATCAAGTCATCACACACAGGACCAGACACAGGATTTTGATTCAGGAACTCCATGTCCTGCTTTAGCCACCTCGGTGAATTCACCAAAGCTGCCCTTCCACACCCCATGTCTGTTTCAACTTATCAAATGGAAATAATGATACTGATCTCTTCTGTAGAGAACTTTGAGATCCGCTCATGGAACGTGTCAAACAAAGGTGAAATATTACTATTACACATACACAACCTGAATTCTCACCAGTCTGTTCCAGCTGCAAACTCAGCCACTGAAACACCATAAGTCGATAAACATCTTTGTTACTCTTCAACAACAGCTTGGTAAAAGCGTTTTGCAATACTCTCCCAACCAGAAGATGCATTTTTTCTTTTAATTAACAAAACACACCACTTGCCATAATTGTATCCAGGAAACAGCTCTTGACTGTAAAAATGTCAAAAGGTGAGAAGATAATGAATTGTCAGTAACATCTCCGACGCATACAAATGTAGAAAACTGAGGTCAGCACATGCTACAAACCCATGACAGATTGCACTCCAGAGGAGCACAAAGATGAGCCAGCACTATGCAACTGATTTATCTAGGGATTAGTCAGAGGTCACTCCTGCAACAGTTTAGGAAAGCTCATTGCTTAGCTACCAGCAGGACACCTCACATGAACTCCAGCTTCCAGCTATAACCATACTTAACCCTTTTGTTGTCTCAAAGTAATCACTACTTAGACAAGCAGTTACATCAAATTGATTCCCACATCTGCTGTGTACCCATAAGATCATAAAACATCAGATCCAATGTATGAAACTACTACAAAATCAACTGTTCTCATCAGAAAGGACAATTTCCTTTTCCATTCTAATTTTAACAGCAGAGGCCCAAAAATACCATCGCTTTTCAAGGCAGATATTTAATTTTAAAAGTCCTACGTCAAGGCCATAAGTCAAAGAATACCATTGTATGATTGTCCAGCACCCACCACAGCAAGCTCTCACTCTGTAACTGGCTGCAGATCTGTGACAGGCTGCTAATCATCCCCCTACGGACTTCTGCCAGGGAAGAATAGACTATGCACTTATCAGACACTTGGAAGCAAAGCAACAGTTGATTAGATGTGCATTTTTGTAAGAGGACATCATCTTGGGATGACTGGGATAACTGGAGACAGTCAGTCAAGGTGCTTTCAAAGTATCTACTCAACAGCTCACCAAGCTCCCTTTTGAACATGATAGAAAAATATCTTCCTGTAGGTGAGAGCCATCAGACACAGACAGAAAACCTGACAAAACAGAGAGGCAGAACTGCTTATTAAAGGTAATTTAACAAAAAAGATACACATTAACATTGAATAAAGCATTATACTTTGTCCAAATAGAAAAAGCAAAACCTTGGAAATCAATTCAACACTGTTGCATTCCACCCTGGCATTCATTAAGCTTTTCATGTATCTCATCAATATGTGATTCTGTTTGCAAATGTTACTTTCAACTCACACGATGCTAGACAACTTTACTAATTAATCAGAAGGAAATCTCAAAGTCAATTTATTAAATTGAGTCTGCTCTATCTGTCATCAGCCACGAGTAGGATGGAACAAATCAGACTGACAAAGTGCTGATAAAATCCCCATTATCTCAATTACTGCAACATACCCTTACACTAGGCAGGGGAAGGGATC
>NW_008666767.1:16270-30783 GCF_000695815.1 Acanthisitta chloris | reverse complement strand
CCCTAACAGTGTTAGGAAACTGATAATTCTAAGTGTCATACATTAATGTAACTCTTAACAGTTTCAAGAGTATAATCATCTACAGCTTATTTTTTAACCATACAGTTAAAAATGGAGGCTTCTACTGAATATTACAAAGAAAATGAGCTGCACCTGCTGATGGCTATGATTCCTACTGAGGTTTCAATGCTTTAAAATATAAAAAAAACCTCAAATGCTTGCCAACTGAAGCTTTGCCTCAATTTTCATAATTACCACAGAGGGGTAACTGAAGGCAGAATTTGTTTTTTGTTAATAATTTGGAAATGTTGACACACTAAAGTGGTATGCGTTGCAGCTCAAAAGGTTCAATGCATGCACACATCTACATGCTGCCATTGAGGTTTATATTTCTGAGACAAAAATACATTCTTCAATAAAAATTTACCTCCTTTTAAACTGCTCATCTGCCTCATTGTCCTGAACTTGCATACATTCACTCCAATGGAGAGAGCTATCCATGGACAACACATGGGTGAGGAGAGAAGCCTCTGAGCACAGGACCCAGCTCTTTCCAAAAGCACAGCTTGTTACAGCTGTCTCTACAGAACCACAGCAGCCCCCAAACCACTCTGCACAAGGGTCTTGTGGCAGGAGGAACCCCTTGGACAGGTCCTCATCCGACCGATCCCGCTGCTCCCTCTCCCTGGGACACACTCGCAGGTGGATCTCCTCCTGCTCAGAGGAAAAGATCTGCTCTGAACCATCACACCTGAGGTCTGAAGTATCATACAACACAAACCACCAAGTATCAGGCAGTTACTGTTAAGTATGAGGCACACATAACCCTAAGTCTAACACAGTTTAAATGCAGTTGTAAAACTAGTTCATTGGTTATTTTGGGCACAGCAGAGGAAAGGTGTTGGAAACTAAGCTGTCAGTCTGCGCAGAGGAGCAGCAGGAGATGGAGAGAGAGAACAGGAAAAAGGTACAAAGATACAGATGAGAAGGGAGGAAGAGAAGGGAAGAGCTGAGGGGTAGGAAGAAGGAAAGCCTTAACAATCCAAAATGAGATTAGTCTTAAAAGAGCTCTGCACATTTTCCTGTGCTGAAAAAGAGCAAACAGCACTTATTTCACTGTCAGACATGGGTAAAGATGAGACATGTTCCTTTCCACTAACCCTCCACTGTAAACTGGTGATGGAACTGCTGTTGAAAGAGGAAATAACAGCTGCCCACATGGACCCAATGCTCTATAGCTTCATGTACCACACCTTCGGCTTCTGCCACATGGGAAACGTCACACGCAAAGGTGTCTCTATGTGCTGCTTTACACTGCAATCAACCCCAAACAGTTGCTGAATAGTTTTTCATGCACAAGCCAGATGTGAGCTCCTCCCCTGTCATTCCAGAGGTCAGCATTTTTGCACTGTATTCCTCCTGAAGATGCAATGTGAATATTTAGAGTACAATCACTAGCTTTCCTGATTGCTGCCATGGGGCATTTTCTTTGGCTGAAGAAGAAGACAGAAATCATTTACTTATAACCCTGCACATGGAATGAGTTTCTCAGCCACAGCAGATGAAGCAATGAAACTAGAAAGAACAAATTCTAAATCATTAAATTATAAATTAACAAGAAGACCTGAGGAGTAAATATTTAGAAGAGCTCACTGAAGCCTAAGGATGGGAGCATCATGACTAATTATTCCAGTGATGATTTAAACATTGAGTTAGGAAAGATTAGCAATAAGAGAAAAATAAATCTCACCAATTACATGCATAAATGCAGATTAATGCCATATGAGTAGCTACTATATGAATATTCAATGCACTTATTAAAACACTGATGAAATAGTCACAGACAATCCGATTTTCATTTTTAAATTACCAGCTGCAGAAATGTAAAACTGCACATTTTTTTTCTCTAATGTCATATTTCAGAACTAAAAGGTGGTTGGTTCAGAGTGTAGTTTCAGTGAAGTTAAAGGGCAGGATGACTAATTAAGCAATTGTAAACAGCAATAGAAAATTAATCTCAATGACCTAACCCAGTATGTTCAAATAACAGAAGAAGCTCTTAAAAACAAGCCAAAACCCCAAATAGATAGAAAAGAAAAGAAACATTGGGCAACTAAAGCAATTTCACTGTTACTTCAATGTAGAGGAATATTTTTCATTGTGTGTCCAGGTTTCATTTTGCACCTGTGACAGTTCCTGTCAGTTAGTCATAAAAGAATAACAAATTGTTTATAACACGTAGACACACAAAGAAATTAATTAAATAATGCAAAAGGATTATTTAAGATCATTTCCAAGGTTATATAATTTCTCATAATTTGTTTCAAAAATGAACTTCTACCATGTGGTATTGTTGTTGTTGTTATTCAGGACAGCAGAACCGCCGGAGGGTGCGGCGAGAGCTGAAGAGCAGGCAATTAACACAGAAAGGAAAAAACACAGCAGAAAGTCTAGCCAAAAATCTCAGCCCCCTGAGTCTTCCCCTGACAGCAGAGAATGCAGACGATGGCAGATAGACATCTCCATTGCACAGGCTCCAGCTGACAGGCACACAGAACAGAGGTGATCCAGCAATTTGAAATTTCAGCACTAGTAAGGGGTAAACCCACCTGAGACAGTAGTTAGAGTTAGCCAGTGGAGAGAGATCCCTGGTTAATATTAAGAACAAAAATTCTGGGAATTTGGATGACATCCTTCACCGACATACAATTGCAGGTCACCGTACTGTGCCTCAGATATAGAATAAGGTTAAGACATTCTTATTTCACAAAGCTTTTAGAGGGACTTGAGCAGCAAGTCTGTTTAAAACAGCAGTGACTGGAAGAGTCACGATGCAGATGTGACTGTCAGAACACAGTTTTGCCTTTGTATTTCCATACCAGATTTTATGTCTATTTTCTTAGCAGAAAGGAAGTAAAGCAAATATCTCTGCCATTCACAGTGCAGATGTAGGGTTGCCCTGGTTTTGGCTGGAATAGAAGCAATTTTCTTCCTAGTAGCTGGTGCAGAGCTGTGTTTTGGATGTAGCGTGAGAATAATTTGATAACACTCTGACATCCTGGTTGGTGCTGAGCAGTGCTTACCTGAAGTCAAGGATTTGTCACATTCTCATGCTCTGCCAGTGAGCAGGTGCATAAGAAGCTGAGAGGGAGCACGGCCTGGACAGCTGACCTGAACTGGCCAAAGGGATTTTCCATACCACAGAACGTCATGCCCAGTATATAAACTGGGGGTAGGTGGCTGTGAGCAGCTAATGGCTGCTTGGAGACAGGCTGGACATCAGTCAGCTGATGGTGAGCAATTGTATTGTGCATCCCTTCTTCTTGGGTTTTACTCCTCTTTCTCTCTCTCTCCCCTTTCCATTATCATTATTATTATTATTGTTGCTGTTGTTTTGCTATTGTTGTTCTATATTATTTTACTTTATTTCAATTATTAACTTGTTCTTAACTCACAAGTGTTACTTTTCTTCCCATTCTCCTCCCCATCCCACCAGGGGAGGGAGGGAAGGAGGGAGGAAGTGAACCACTGTGTTCACTGCCATTCATCTCCATTGCCAGCTAGAGTTAAACTACAGTAAGGGTATTTTTGAACCACTGACTATCTTGCAATAACCCTAAGTCATGAAATGTTGCACCATACTGTACAGTTTTCTTTTGCAATGATCTGTTACATGGGTACAGTGAATCACTGTATTCACATACACACTTGACTAACTTCACAGCGCAGGGAGCACTTTATCCATTCTAGTTCTCACACAGATTCTTAAATGAACAGCTAGCTAATTTCAAAGACAAAGATCTTATCACTTTTAATCCATTCTCCTCTTGCCTCCCCCTCATGCAGTACAGCTTGAGGGCCACCACAACTAATCCAGAAATTTTCCATTGTTTTACTTGATTAATTTGATCATAGGCTGTATTGTCAACAAGGAAAAAAGTATCAATAGCTTGTAGCTAACCAGCAAGGACACCAGGACCATCTTGTTAACCAAAGACTACATAGAAGTCCAAAAGATCTTTATCCTAGAGACAAAATATTTCAAAAGCTCCCCAAACTGCAGGCTCTAGGGGTGAAGGGGAAGAAGTTTCTGAGAACCACTGCCTTTGGGTGACAAATTTTCATGCAATATCTAAAGAAATGAGGATTTCCTGCACAGCTGTTACAGTGTCCTTAGAGACTCGGTTTTCAGGCGCTCTGTGCAATCCTCCCCCTGCTCCCTCTTAATTCTAGGCAACAACAGCCACAGGCAGATTACGTAGCTGGGACATTACCAACACGACCAGGAGCCTATAATAGCACTTATAAGCTGAGTGATTTCTTTTCATTTGTCAGTATCACCTTTAAATACAAACCAGCTAAGAATCTGGCACTTTTCTCTTTAATAGTCCACTGATGATTAAAAAGTATCTCCACGTTTTCCTAATCAAACTAAAACAACATAATCACATAAAGCAAAGGGCTAATCTTAGACCTAAGCACTGACAAGATCTGTGGTAATTCCTGTTACCTGCCATGATCTCCACAGCATTTAAAACGCTTTACTGTTCACTAACTTAGGCAACTTATCCTCTTGTGAAATGTTCTAAAACACTGGACAAAAGGCAGATCTTGCAAAATATTTCACAAGCTATAAATGAAAGAGAAGGCCATCAGCCAGAAGCTTTGTTTTATTCCTTTCAGAAAAAGAATGACTTCAAGACTTGTAGTCTACAAACCTGGCCATCTGCTTGTATGCCTCTTCAGCCACCGCAAAGATATGTGGATCCATATCCCCCATATTTTGGCCACTGTACGCATAGATGATATCTTCGCCATAGATAGGCAGCTGTTCATAAGGATTTATGGCCACTAAGACAATACCTACAAAGAAAATGAAAGACAAGGAATTATTAATAGTTGTTTCAAAATAAAATCAACCACAAATGGCTATTTTAGACCTATTGTTCTAAACTTTTCTAACAATACTAGTTACAGAAGAACAAGGATCTAATATTACTGACTTCAACAGATCCAACTCGTTTTCAGTATAAAAAGTGTCACAAAACTTTACTTCTACCTTGCTTTGGTAAACACATCAGGGACAACTTTTAACTTTTTCTCTCTCTGCCTTTTCTACAGCTAGCATACACAAAACAAGCAGATTCAGAGTGTGTCAGCTTGAAATGCTGCCTGTTCAGTGCAGTAAATCAATGAATGTGCATTGTACTTCCCTGTGTTTTACTGTGAATTACAAATGATACTGTGATTTGTGGATTATAACTGCTACATGGCCTTGCTGACTGTTGGTTTGGATATGTGAGGGGTGTTAACCCTTCAGCTGTTTAGCTGTGCTCAGGAAGAACACCTTCAGTTTTTGTAACAAGCACCAAAGTGGAGTCACGGTGTAATTTGGTTTCCAGGGCATCTCTGCCAGTCAGGCAGGACAACCTGCACGAAGGGATAAAAAAAAGTAGACATGTCTCATAGGGCTGACACAGAGCAGTATCCACTTGTGTCAGGAAATTAAGCAATTACAAATCTAGAAGGCACCATAAAACCCTCCTCTTATACATCTATGTGTGTAGCTACTTACACCTTCCATTATCTAGTTTTTCCATACCAATGAAACACTATCAATGTTTTCTAAATACCACTCATCACTACAGCACTTCTAAACTCATGCCATTCTTTTACTCTCCCCACACAGGAAAACTTTAGCCTTACTCTGCACAAACTTTCCAGCCACAAAGTGAGACCTCAGATGCTTTGGGGATGATTCTTTTTCATGAGAAACGAGGATTGCTCTGCCCACAGGGATAATCTGACAAACATTCCTTATACATTTCTCTCCTGCAGCATTTACAGTGGGTTGGGAACACTTATTTGCTCTGTGCAGGGATGAAAACACTGACGACTGCCATGTGAGACCCAGCTGTGTCAAGCATTCTGTGCACTCTTGACATGGCAATTCCTCCTCACCTTGACAATGTAATAAGGGGGAAAAACCCTCTAATTTTAACTGTGGACATTTTACCAACAGAATTTCTTCCTACATATATGTGTTTGGGTGCCTAAAAGAGACAATGCAGGTGCACATGGCTGCACAGTAACTACAGCAAGCATGTTACACATGCCTTGGACAACCCATCCCTGAAGAACCTGCACCAGAAGCATTTCCATAGCACTCAACACACTTCTAAATTTACTCAGAAATTCACTCTTACACACAGACTTCCTCAATGCAGATCCCAGCTCTCTGCTCTGTGTAGAGTCTTGTGATGTCTATCTAAGAAATTTTCCATGGAAAAGCTGGGAGAAGGGAAATGAAACCATCTACAGTCTGGCACTGCTGCTAGGAGCATCATCCCATTTTTAAATCCTGTCATGTGTTTATAGATCTAGCACAAACCATAGCAAAAAAAATTAAACAACAGGACATATTTCAGGAAGAGATCTGAGAGACCTTGATCTATTTCCTCAAATATATGGCAAGTTTTATGTCTTGACACACCCATGTAAGGAGAGCCTGTGTTTTTCCATCACTGAAATGACTCAGGAGCTCCAGTGAAAAGTCTCTACAAACATTTATGCCAAGTTCTAATGCTGCAATGATGAGCTGAAAAATAAGAGTGGGGTTAGAGAGTGGAAGCAACCTCAGTACTAGAAGACTTGAGGAATATTTTCCAAGTGGATTTTTATTATTTGCCCTTTGTAACTGTGAAAAAGTAGTAAAAAGTGAAGCACAGCTGTACCACCAAGCTGAGCCTCCCTGGCTTGCAAGTCTCATCAAAGAGACATTAAAAAAAAAAAGCTGTGTGAGGCTTCAGACAATTCCCTTCTGCTTTTGGCTATGCTGGCAAAAATAAACCCTAGAATTCAAAACAAGCAGCCCCATGACAAGTCTTGAGTATACTAAAACACAACTTCAGTAGCAGTATGTAAAATCAACAAGCAACTCCCATCTGGAAACAACCAAAACAAGTGAGTTAAGAATTATTAGCTTTCTGTAGAGGTTTGAAATCCATGTGTCTCACAGAGCTGTAATCCAGATTAATTTACATATACCTTCTCTTTATCTCCACCAAATGATACTGCTATTTTGAGAAATACGGCCTTTCCTAAATCAGATTTGTGCATTTTTGTTCCTACAGTTACAGTTACTCTCCTGCAAAGCAGGCAGTACTTAATACTAATGTGAACTAACCAGCAGTATTCACCAAGTTTTCATCACAGCCACAGCAGTTTTTCCATGTAAGCATTCCAATTTTCTTTTGCAACTTTTCAACTTCCTTCATTAATAATTCCTCATTTCATATTCCCAACAGTAAAGCCAAGTTAGAAATCACCTCTGAATTGCTGGTAAAAGGCTGACTTGAAATTAAGAAATCAGGAGGTTTTCTGTTTAGAAGTCTGAATTACTTCAAAGTGAAATTTGAAAGAATTTCATATCCATTTGACATATTACAGTAAGACATGTGGTTGAGTTCATGTCTGGGGCCCTGGACATCAATTCATCCATGCATTCCAGTTCTAGTTCCAGTTCTGCTGGTTGAGAATAATGTTACCACAGTTCTCTTGGTGGACTCAAGTGGTTTTAGGGTACATCAGATGGGCTAGCTCAGACCACCTTCACGAGGTGTTTAAACTAACCTGGCTAATGGGCAAGTCAGATTAAGGAGGCAAATGCAGTCCCTGCCACAACCTGAGCTCTAAAGCAGTAATCTTTGCAGAGGGAAGTAACCTGTACTCAGGATGAGAATCAATGGAGAAGTTTGAAAGGTGGGTGTGTATGGTCAAAGGAGGTTTTTAAAGGTCAACACACCAACTCTATTTACCTCATCTTATAACATAACATACACCTGCCTACATCCCAAGGGAATAAATGCACAGCACATTGCACTCCTCAGCAGCATCGAACCTCCGTCACCTCCTTCTCTTTGACCACCAGAAACTCCCACGCTTCTGGATCTTCATGTTTCTAATAAACCCACATTCACCTCCCACAATCACTTGAGTCTTGTTTGGAAGCAAACCAGCTGACCAAGCTCCACCAGCCCAGGCCTTTGGCAGACACATCCATGAAGAGCTAAAGGCCTTCCAGCCTCATGAGAAAGAGAAAACCAGCCAAACCCACAAGTACAGCTGCACTAGGGAAAACATGAAATGTGTTGTTTTCATATTTTCTCAGAGCAAAACAGAACTAGCAGATAGCACATTCCTTTTGAAAGCCTCTTAAACGCTGCTAAACACAGAGCATGTTTTTAAGCAGACAGAACACAATCCAGGCAGGCTGTCTGATGGGAGGGGTATGGTGGTGTTAGTAGGCATAAGACCACGAAACTGAGACTGAAAACCCCTTACAAGCTCAGGCCATGAGACTCCAGTTGCACAAAAGCCCTTTCACACAATCCCCCATCAAGGGCTTTGCCGTGGGGGCACTAGGGAGAGGAACACAGACAATGTCTATACTCGGGAAACTGAAGTGGTTTCCCAGTGCTGGGACCACAACACGCACCCTCAGCAGGGGCTGCCCAGAGAGGCTGTGGTGTATCTCACAATACTCAGATATTCACAATACCCAGACACTTTGAGTGGTCCAAGCCCTGAGCAACCTGATCTGGTCAGACCTGTTTTAAGTTGGGAGCTTCACTGAAGACTTCCAGAGGTCTCTTTCAATCTAAATTATTTTGTGCCTCTAGTCATGATCCAACTGCATGATGGGATGAGTTGTGGTATGAATCATCTCTCACTCCTACAAGACTGAAGTCTGGCTGCAAGCAGGGGGTGGCAAAGTCTGATCCAGTCCCCTGTGGTATGGTCACTGTTGAGAGCAGAAATGGGAACAGATGCACTCTGCTGAGCATCTGCAGATTAGGAACAGCCAGAGTGAGCAAAATGCGGCAGGATGTTAACGCCTGCGGTCTGTCCATCACAACGTGTTTAACATGCTGGTTGTCTTAGCTCTCCATGCCCATCATTATGGGTGGAGCTGTGACAGTGAAAATATGTGAAAAAAAAATCAGTGAAAAAGTGAGGGAAGATCCAGCCTTTGGCATATTCCATATGCAGACCAGGATAGGGCAAGGCCTTCAGCTGCAAAACACAAACTCCTGCTTCAGATACCTGCAGCCATGAATAGCTGATCTCTCAGCTTGCAACATGATAGTCCTACTCCACAGTAGGCAAAACAGCACAATGTACAATGAAATTATAAACAGCAAGTCTAATAATTTAAGATAACATTGAGAAGGCTCAGCATACTCTGGCTTGCAATACCAAGAACTGGGATGTCCTACAAAAGTCTGATTAGAGAAAAAGTTAAATTGCATATTAAAAAAGAAATCATGAGGCATGATTTGTGATGGCATAAACTGTGCTACAATGAATATACAGATGATGATTTGACCACATGTACTGGGAAAAATGTGTCTTTGCCTTAAGCAGGCAACTACAAAAAGGAAATTTTCAATATCTGGTTTCTAGCAATCACATCACTAAATTATGTTCTGTTTTACTCAGCTTAAAATGTAAAAAGCCACTAGTGATTTAAACTGCTTCTTATGCGCTAACACAATGTCAAGAGTGCAGATAAACTAGAGCAATATTTCAACAATTTACAAAGCTCATGTATACCGAAATGTTATATTAAAAGCTAGCAATGTATTTTGACTAAACACTGAGATTTAAAACAAGCACATGCACAGAGAAGCAAGCTCAGAAGCATCAAATATAAATCTGAAGCCTAAATTACCTCACGATGTGTTTTTTGAAATAGACTATTCAGTTGCAATTTTGCACTTATGATCATTAAAGTAACTTTCTCCCATTCTACCCATCTGAAAATACCACTGCCAATTACAAGTTTGGGCAACCTCTACTGTGAGTTAAACGGTATTTTTAAAACCAAGATTGTTTGTAACTGTGATATGACAATCATTGGTTCATGAACAGTTACATATTCACTCCTATAGTTGCACTGATTGGAAAACAAAAAAGAAAATACACTGGTATCTTCTAACAGCGATGGAGGAGCTCAGTGCAGAGGTAGGCAATCACAGCTGGGCAACAAATCCACCAAACAGCAAGGCTAGATCCTGCACCTGCACTGTGTGAGAGCCTCCTCCTGCCCATGTTGACCTAAGAAAGCCTAAGGGGAACACTAACCAGGCAGGAATCCCATCGACAAGCTAAAATTGCTGAATACACGTTCTATAAGCAGAGTCCATTGGGAAGCTAGAGGAACACACAGCAAAATCAATTTTGTCTGAACCTTAATACTCTCGAGTCTACTTGATGTACTTGATGACCATAAACATAGGGATTTTCTTAAGAATAGCCCAACATACCCTGTCATTAAATGATTAAATGATTTTAAGTTAAAGGCAAACACATCAACAGACAACTTTTCTTTCCTGCCTGGGGCATTCTCTGTAAAGATTATGGTATGAAAAGACAGTACTTGCCACAATAGGTATAGATTAGTTTAGAGTCTATAAATCGAACTTTGAGGTTGTGTAAAACAGCAGGTTCATGGAGATAACTGAGTGCTGTGAGGTCATTTTCACCAACAAGTATGTCAGGGTTTCGCAGGGGTGGGAGTTCCTTCGTCTTCGGATCTAGGGTATATTCTAGGTCCTGAAAATCAAATGGAGACATATGTTGAAAGAGCTGGTGTTTAGGTTCCCTTACTCAGTCCCTCCAACCATTCTTCCCAGCCAAGCATGCCCAAGTTACAAAAACACAGTACAAGACTTAAATTATCTGGTGATTTGAGTCACCAGTTCTTTCTCCAAAAATGTCATTTAAAATTTCCCCGAAGTGTTTTCTATATGTACAACAGGCAAATGTATAGAGATATCAACTTTTTAGACTACACTTGAGCAACCATATCTTTTTATTGAATAAACTAAAATAGACTGTATCATAAATCTAACCAGATTTTTCAGATTATTTTCCTCTTGAGAGGAACGGACGGGAAGCAGATTCCTACCAATCTATAGCCACGGTCATACACAGTAACACAGCAAAAGAACGTTGGCAGAACTACATGAAGAACAAAAAAAAATTGAAAAAAAAATGCTACTTTTGATTTTTGCAGATATAAATTAATGTCTAATATAGGTTTTAATTGCATCTGTCTCTAGACCTAAAATCATTTTATTTACCTGTTATGTCCATGAAAAAACTCAACTAGAAGGACATGAGCTTTTTGTAGACATGTCATCATTTCTCAACACAGTACCAGCATCATTTTTTTAATGCCCTTAATCCTTGCCCTTTTTATCTTTATTAATCTTCTGATGGTTATGCTCAACTTAAAAGTCATGGTTATTTCTCTGCAACACTGTTCTCCTAGCAACACTGTTCTCCCTGGAGTATCAAACCAGGGTTATAGGTTTAGCGGCCTAAGTAGAAAAAGATGATGCAACTGAACATAATAGGCAGTGGATAAAAGCAACTACTTTTTCATCTATTTTAAAAATAAGGCAAAATTGATCTTTGTAAAGAAACAGTATAATTTATTACACCAAAGAAACCCACTACAGGAAGCCAGTGGACAAGACTAATTGCACACACCTAAATACGGATATCATTTGGCAATACAGCTTCCTGCATTAGATACATCAGGCTTCAGCTGAAAACAGAACAATCAGCTTACAAACAATACACAGACCTACCTTGCCCTCTTCCAGTCGAAGCTGGAGGACTTTATCTCCAGGTTTATAATCTTTGAGAAGTTCTGCTGACTTCCAGACCTCCTCTGGATCTGGGATCCAAACCCTGGCATACTGCAGAACAACAACAGCAAAAGATCAGTGAGGGTTTGCTCCACTATAATTAAATCCTCAATATACATGACACCAACACTGGTTTTTTCTCTTTTTTAAATACATGTTTAACAGACAAACCTTTCAGCAGAAGACATGTTAATTAGTATGTCTGAGGTGAATAAGTTGTTCTATTGATAAAAAGCTACACAAGCTTAAATTTATTGCCTGCATGGAGAGAAAAAGATGTTTCAAGATACAAATTCAATGCGGAAAATCCACAAAGAAAAAAAAATCAGTGTTTTCAGAGATCAAAAGCTTGGCTATCCAACACATTACTTGCAGTAAATCTTCTGAGTAAGTTCTAAATGCATTTGTAGTATAACATTATATAGCCTTTTTTGCCTCTTTTTTTTGGCCTAAGAGAACACTTTGGCACATCTGTGTTAATTGATGCAAAGCTACCTGATCAAGTATTAAAAGCTCTTCCTCTGTAGTTACAAATAGAGCCAGTTGAAAATGGATTATCTCCCATATGCCAAAAGAAAAAAAAAAAAAAAGGAAAGATTTGGTTGCAAAGGCCTCAAATAATAGGAAAAAATCCAAACCCAACAAACCAGATTCCCATTAATTATGATAGTCACCCAAATCTTATTCATAAAAGTAACCCAGTACAAACATATGACTTGTTATCAAAACCAGAAAGAATATTCATATTTTTGAATGAGTGAAGATATAATGGTTATCTCATATTCAAGAATCAATCAAAGGTGTATGGAAACCATCTAGTTACTTATACAGTCGCATGTACATGCAAATACACACACACATGAAAACAGCTCTTGAGTAACACAAGGAAAGGGCTGTGACTTTTTAATATATTAAAGCTTCTCGACTGATGCTCTTGCAATGCCTAGAGAGCACTGAGATCACCCCACACCCACCACCTTTGCAAACAAAACAGCTTCTTGGCTTTACAGGTGCAGTCATGTACCTCATTGCAAAACATTCTCAATCCACTAAACTATTTCAAAACAACTAGAATGTATTTGTCAAAGCACAGCGTTTGATGGCAGAGAAAACTGCATTTGCTCATACACTTTACCACCTAATCTTACACAACTTGACTTTTGTATAGCATCCTCTGCCTCAAAGAGGTCTGAAGTCTTTTTTCCTGTCTTTTTAACTGAAAATTATGAAAATTATTATTGTTTCTAATAGGGATTTTCTGAAAGACTCCATGAAAAACTTCAGGTTACTTGCTTGCTGAAGATAGGGCACAATAAAATGTGTGGAGCACAGGCAGCAGTTTGCAGAGTGCGATCCCAGTTTGTTCCCCATACCCAGGATGCTCCTCAAGAACAGTGCACATAACTCACTCACAGCAGTTTAAAGCAGTGGATTTTCCCCTTAGCACATGGCAGCCTTTGAAGCACTGCCACTGCCTTCAGCTCAAAAGCTCCTGAACTGAAAAGCCTATGCCATGCATGTAAACCAATTCTACCAAGTGAAATGAGAAAGATAATTAGATAAAGAAATAAAAATTCACTTTCATTGTTCCCATTACACAATATATCATGCTCCCACATCTGGTCTTTCTCCATCTTCACTGGATGTTAATGCCAGCCCTACAGATCTGCTTTACACAAAGACAAGAAACTTTGCAGTTCTTTGCAGTGAATTTGTGGTTGTGTTGCTCTTTAATTCTTTGAGCCTTTTCTAGTTTCATATATATTTGATCTATATTTGGGATTGCTTTCAGTATTTTATTATTTACATACCCTTTTCCTCCCTCCCCAAAAGATTGCCAAATTATTTGAAAAATGAAACATCCCTAAAACAATTCTTCAGTACATGGTCTTGCCATTCACAGAGCACTGTACATCACAACAGAGGAAAGTAGCAGCAGAAGCCATTGTTTGGGCACTTGGATTAATTGTCTTCAGCCTTTCTGTACCCACAATTCACAGGCTAAGAAACTTTGTCTGAGTTGAAACAAAGGTGTGTGTTAACAAGTGTATGTGCAATTCTAGTACAAACTCACAGAAACTACAGGATAATTCCAAAACAATGAACCAAGACTTGACAATAGAGGTGCAGTATTAAAGTCAAGTAGTGAGCTCAGGAGCAATGTCTTCTTTCCTTTACGCTTGTTTTTTAAACAAAGGATTCCCTGTAAAACTTCATAAATCAAACTCACTATTTCATATCTTAATAATTTCAAATCACAATTTCATATTGTAATTTCTAATCATAAAATGATTGATTCATAAACTTCTTATAGCCAAATATACAGGATTCAGAATTCTGTTCTCAGAACTCTCTTTTATTTAAAAAAAAACAACAACAAAACCCTAAAAATCAAAACCCTGACAAAAGACAGGGAAGCTTTTTAATTTAACACAAAGATGATAGAGCATCAGACACAGCTGAAGACTGAATGCATAGCACACTTTGCCCTGCTCTAGCAGAAGCTCCTCATCCCCAGTATTTCTAAAGGAACATTCCTTCCAAGGAATTAACAGAAAGCAAAGTAAATGTAATACGAAAGAGGAAAGCATTTAAATGCTGTCTAGCACAGCAGGTCAGCAGGCTGGTTTCCTCTAGGCGACACAAAGACAAATTTCCTGATGCAAGAAAGGCAGCAGCCTGTAAGACACAAATGCTGTTAATTTGAGGCAGCAAATGCTGTGTAGCAGTTTCTAATACATGATCTATAGCAGCATGAAATAGGCACCTTTATTTTATTCAGCTGCAACTGTA
>NW_008666767.1:7665-16237 GCF_000695815.1 Acanthisitta chloris | reverse complement strand
AAAACAGATCACCATAGAAACTGGGTTACTACAGACAGCTGAACCTTCCACATGACATAACCCTACAGATATTAAAGTCATCCTATGAGCTGTAGCTTTTCATCTCTAGCATCGGTGCCCAGCCTTAAATCCCTGCCAAAGAAAACACCTGGTAAAAAGAATGGGTGGGAGGAAAGAGAGAAATGTTCCTAATTATAAGCACTGAATCACTTCACAACACTCTCACTTCATTAATTTAGCAAAAAGATTTGCAAAATCAGATTTTCATGCTACCTTTTATATAATCAGTTGATACTAAAATCCCATTGCTGCCTAATCTTTGGTAGGATCCAACCCTAGGGCAGAAAACAAAGCACCACCACTGGTAGAAACAAGACCAAGGGCTTGTCTTCTTGGAAAATACCTTACTCTGGTGTCTCTGCTACTCACCCTTCTTTATTTACTAGTATGTAAAATCAAGTTTACGACAGCATGAAAATCAGGCTAAAATAAGATAAACTTCTAGAGACACTGATTTACAAATCAGCCTTCCAAAAGGGGAAGAAAATTCTAGTCTAAAAATAGCAATAAAGTCTAAAATTCAAGTAGTAAAATGACAATAAAAATTACAGCAAGAATCAAACAAACTTTAGTGAAACTGTGCCTGATTATGAACAATTAATATATTACTCTCTGAGACAGTTTCAGGCAAATTTTGAACCACCAGAATAAAACTGCTGATAGGGGAGAAAACTGTATGTTTTACTCAAGGAAAGGCAATTAAATTAAATTTTAGATACATATTGCTACCTTTCATGTAAGCCCAAGTTCACCAATAGTGCCACTCACACTTCAGTACTGATCTGGCTCAAACAAACTTAGCTTTGCTATCCAAGTAATAATGTGCTTTCTCTGAGAGTATGATTCTGGCTCACCACTGATGACTTCCTCCTCTCCTCATTGGAGATGTAGGACTGGAAGAGGCATGGGGAGGACATGCAGCATGTTCTCCCACCCTATGGCAAAGGGACACCTCCAGCTGAGCATTCACAGGACCATTGCTCAACCTAAGCTAGTTTAAAAGTCAGACTGAAAATATAAGGGATACAGATGAGACGCCCTTGAATTCAGAAGGAAAACAAATAATTAAATGCATTATGACAGGACTATTTCAAATCTGTTTCCTGTCTAGTCCCTCTTCCTCAGCAGACTAAGGTAAAAACCCCAGCATCTCCAAAATCCCATGGAAGTGTGGAGCTCCGTACCTTTTTCAGGGATGGACAAGCTGGGTTGCTGAAAGGCAATTGTTTATTGATACCTATGGAGCAACTCTTTTCTGCTGTGAACTCTTCTGAACACAGAGAGAAGTTTTCATGTTTTCCTGGTGGGTCAGGAGGTTGGCTGGATTACTACAATTTTACATAATAAGAAAATATAATAGCAAATCACAGTATTCTGTCATACCTCATGATTTCATCTTAGATCACATGAAGAAATCAGCAGACTATAGTAATTATCTATCAAATGAGACCATATGACTCACAAAGCCTCTCTTCTGAGATATTAACCTCTTGAAGTACTAATTGACATTGCTGACAGAATGGATTTAGCAATGCAAGCAGCTCAGCAGTCGCTTCAGCAGTCAAATAGTTTTCTACTTCCACTGCACAATCACAAACACAGAAGAAAGAGATACAACTATCTCCCCAACTTAACAGCTCTTTAGGTAAGAGCTGAAAGAGTTCATGAAATTATCTACATCCTAGAAAGAAAAAGGAAATCTCAACTCGTAGAAAGCTGTCTCTAGTTTCTCAGCAAGGTCTACCCATACAAGTGAACTTGTATGCTTTTCACTCCAGCAGAGTTAATTTCTTTTTTTATATACAGCCACCCTCAAAAACCACAGTCTTTCAGGTGTTAACCATGAAAAAATTACAAGAGACATTGCCCTTCTCCTTTTCAAGAAGTACCTCTGTTGTGGGTAGGAATAAAGCAGCTCATTTAAGTCTCGATCAAAGAGATACCGCCAATTCCGGCAGCACTAGCTGAAGGAGCCAATGGAACAGCAACAGCTGGTGAAAGCTGAAGCCAAATTCCACCAAGATTATTCAATGTGAACCTGTTGCTAACTGAACATGTCCACCTGGAGAGAGCAAGCTGCATTATAACGCTGGAAAAAGAAAAGTGTCTCTGCTAGTAAGGCACAGCAACAAAACAGAGCACAAAGTCATCAAAGTTCCACTGCAGAAGTGTTGAACTTATCTATGCAAAATGCAAAGTTATCAGAAAGGGCTTTCTGAGCTGTGGGGTTTCCTTAGCTGGGGTTGCTTTGTAAAGACAATTTGATGCTATTAGAATTTCAGCTTTATATCTTCCCCTTTGTGGTGCTCAGAGTGCCACACCAGGGATGACAATACTGAGCCTAGAAACACTTGAAACAGTGAAGTTTAGCTTTTATGGTATCACCATAAGCAGATCAATGACAGGTGAGTAAGAGTTGGACACAAGTCTTAACTTGACCAACCTGGATCTCCTACAAAGAGATCACGACCACTCACACAGGAGGTGGGAGGAGATCCCATTTCTTCCACTGCTGACGCCACTAAAATTTGTGCCACTCATCCTGTGACAAGCAGGCAGTCCCAAGGACACACTGCACTGCTATTACCAAAGTGCTGCTGCTGGCTGCAGTCTGAAAAGACAGACAAAGCTTTACTTCCCTTTCACAAAAATGCCAAGTAACCAGGGAGGATCAGAAAGTAGAGCATTTTCATGACAAGTGGGCTGTTGCAAAACCTCTGACTGACTCTCTCAGTTCTTCTTAAGACCTTAGAGAAACAGAATCATCAACTTTGGAAAAAAAAAACACAAAACAACCCAGAAATTATCGATTTTCTTGAAGGCAGTAGCACTCTTTGGCCATGGAGCATACTTGCTGTCTTGTTGCCCAGCAACAGCCATTTATATACCTCTTGTACAGTTTAAGGCCTGATATTTAGAAAGCATTAATTTAAAAAGATATTTATATCAGGATAGATAGTGGGGGAAATATATGTGACAGCTTGTATTAATGTTTTATCTGAAAAACAATCTCAAGTAGTCAGTTCACCTAATAGAAAGACCAAAAACCCCATGTTAAGTCTCTCTCGTGGGAGTTCCCAGATAGCATCCAAGGGACAGCAGTGACCAAAGCTCTGAGCTACCCCCTAAGACACCACCACTACCAGTTTGTGTAACAGTGACATTGGGTTTGCAAATTTAGGTCACAGTGCCCACAGTACTCAAGCTTAGGGAGTAAGGCACTGCATCCTTCACCACACATGAAGAAACCCCTTGAACCACAGTTCAATGAAAAAGAAATTGTTGTAATTGAGTACTTCATCTACCCTATAAATATCCAATACATTTGAATTGTAAGGATATAAAAGCTTTATTTTTTTCCTCTCCTTTTCTTCCTTCTTTCAAGCATTTTTATAAAGCATTCTTTGTATTTAGGGCCTGGGGACTTGCAACAACAAAAGCAACTTGTACATCATTTGCCAAACATGCCTTGCTTGTACTTTGTACAATCAAAAACCATCAGCATCTGACACAGAATCACTGCAGCAAGATCTGCATCTTGTGTCACTGAAAAAACATTCATTGATTTACATTTACCTGAAACTTCATTTTACTCTGAAGTGATACAAAAAAGCTAAATCTCAAACACAAGATATCCATATATATGCTACTACAGGCAAATTTGACCAGCAATCAGAAATGTAAATTTTTTTATTTCTTTAAATATTACAGTTATTAGCAACCTTTCCACTGAAATTCAGAGAAAATTATCACCCTGCAAGTCTACACACTAGGCCTACTACTGACATCAAGGCCAAAAAATGCAATGTTTTCTTTTAAATGATGAAATCTATCAAACAACAGTTATATTCCTGGGTTGTAATTGATACAATTTTCATAAGAAACATTTTAAAGGCGTTAAAACACGTGAAATGTTTAAAAGTTGTGAATTTTTATCACCTCTAACAACATAGCTTTCTACATTTTATTTTGTTTGTACTTGACCTTCTCATCAAAATGTCATACAGAGAGAGGCAGATGTGGTTTATAATCAGCTGTTCTTAACCCAGACAATACTTTAGCTATCAAAATGCTGCCCATTCGCCCCCCTAAACCACTGCATGGTGGAACACCAGTTGTTAGCTCCTGCTGTATTTCACAGACCCCTTTTCACAGGCTCCTCTCCAGCCTCCCCAAGCAGCCAGCCATCCTCAGCCAGTGGCCATGGCTACATCTTATACTCTGTGGCTTACTAGGCATGTGATTTCAGTGGCATCCACCACTGAAAACCACTGGGCAGCAATGGGAAGTCACATGCAACACTACTTGGGTACACCATGAATTTGCCTACATGATGCTTCTGACAGGGCTTAGTCAAGGCTGTATGATCAATTACAGAAAAATGAGTGTGTTTCACAAAGCAGCCTGGCCAGTCTGTTAAAAGGGAAGCACAGTACATCCTTCCCTACATCCCTGCCACTACCATGAGCCTGTGCAGGACAACAAGGAGTGAGGCTCCTGCACCACTGGCCTGCAGCTCCCCATTTGCCCCATCTGCCCACAGGATTCCTCATACTCCACCAGTCATCAGCAAACCTGCAGCATAATAACCCACCCAAAACCCTGAGTGAAACAGCACTACAGCTATCTTACTTCCTTCAGTGTGCTATCCTCATTTAAATACACCTCTCAAAATGAATGTTCATTTAAAGTAAACCAGGCTTAAATAAACATTCCCAGAGATATCAATGCTTATGAAAAATTTGTGTTTGAAACAGTTTTGATTTCTATACTTGTCAAAGGAATCAACACAGCTCTGAAGGATCTTCAAAAAAGATGGCAATTACAGCTAGATCAAAACCACCAATGTTTTGGCCACTGCTTGAAACACAAAACCGCTGAATAACCACAATAAGATCTGCAAAAACATCCAGCAGAAGTGTGATGCTTACCCCAGGCTGGGCAACAGGAAAATATTCTGACTCATGTAAAACTTCATTTGGGGTCATATCCACACAGAGAGGCCTATGCTGTATTGCATTTTGATCCATACCACCAAAGCGAAGGTCAATGCTGAATTATATGCTAGTGATTCCAAAAAACCAGTTAATTAAAAGTCTGCCTTAAAACTCCCAATTCATCCAACCTGAAAAACATGTTACAAGAGTTGTAGAAGAGTAGCCACAAGAAATTTAAGGGCAAATGAAACCACTGCAGTTCCCCTGAATATTAAGGTAATGAGACACATTGCACTGAAGGAAGAGTATTAGGAAAAGGATGCATGAATCCATCTCTGTCTTACAGTGAATGCTGAGAGGATATTACAAAAATCCTTCAATTTAAAGAATTTTTAAAAGCCTACACCTAAGGAAAATACACACACAGAAAGTACTTAATGTGTCATGATTAACTTCATGGGTGCCTGAATTTAAGGATTCAAGAACACAAACAGTATAAGGGCAAATAAAACAAGTAGTTGCAAGATTTTGTTTTAACACCAAGATGATGCAAGTCATAATACAGACTTTGCAGCATAACTACCTAAATGCAGAAATAAATATTTCCAGACTCCTGGTACAAATTCAGTCCTCATGTTTCTTATATACTTTTCATGCTGATGTCACACAATGAAATGATTTCATTTTCTCAGGTTCTTAGATGGATTTAAGATCTTACAGAACTTTTTACAATTATTTTCCCCAAAGTTTCTAGAAACCTCACCCACAGGAGGCAGAATCCCTGAACCACAGCCCCAGCTTTGCATGGGGATGGAAGGGACCTGCAGAGCTGGCTGCAGCTGGGTGTTTGTCCTGGGCTCACACAGGCAGAAGGAGGAAGCACTGTCTTTAGCCTCAGTGTCTCTGCCTCAGCACAGAGCCATCTGCACCACTGCCATGAGATTATTTGGTGTATCTAGCACTTGCTTAGGCAGGAAGGGAAAATAAAGGGCTGTATTGATCAGACAGATGCACTGTGCTGTGCTGTGCTAAGCAATGGAATTTGAAACAAGGAGTTATTGAGAAAGAAGTAGTGGAGCCATCAATGATCACCTAGCTCTCAGAAGGGAAATAGGGCTACATTTTCTGATCTCTGTAAAACATCTGGAGCATGGACAATTGTTGACTTAACTGTGAAAGTTTAAATTAAAAGTTAAAAATGAAAGAAAAGATATATGACACAAATCTTGATAGTGGATAAGGCTGTACTTTCTGAGTATCTTTCTGCAAAGTTGAGCTCAAATCCAGACAGCACTCTCGTTTGTACTTAATCCTAGCCCCTGAACAAGTCACATTGAAAGTAAAACACCAAACTGACATTTTAAAAAACAAATATTAACTGATTCTTTTTAGTTAGACCAATACAGAAGCCTCAGGCTGAGATGCAGTTGCACCATTAAAACAGAGCTTTTACTGGCTTAGCTTGAGTTATTCAGGAAGAACTCGTTTTATTCAGCTAACCCACAACGAAACAGGTCATTATGGTCCAGTCCACACCACAGACACATTTCTGCCATATTATAACAGCAACCTGGCACCAGTGAAGCACATCTAATGAAGCTGTATTTAGTTCTACCATTTTTTCTCTTGGGACACTAACAGTAAGCCCACACACAAGGAATCCAGAATGACCTGGTGTGCTCAAACTCAAAACCAGAAGAGCTAAACCTCCCCAGGAGCCTCTCTTTGCAATAACTGGGGGAAGCTGTGAAAGCAGAACTGGGGTTAACAGGCACAGCATTCCTCTCAGAAACTCTCCAGCAAGAGCAGCTGCATTTCTTCCCTGTGATCTCCAGCCCAGCCCTTGCCAGTCCCCTCAGTGAAGTGGGTGCAGAGGAGTCACAGGGTGCAGGGGCTGTGAGCACCTTGATTAGCATGGGAAATTATGGGAAACACCTCTGTGTTGGAGAGGGAAGTGAAATTAAAACATCTACACTGGCTGAAAATTGCATACCATATTCAGCCTTAGAGAAATTATTCCACTCCTTTTCTCTACAAGCGTTATCTGTCTGATTGTTTGCAAAAAGTTTATAGACTTGTATTTCCCACACTAGCACTAGTGTAAGACTGCCACAAGGAAGGAGTGCACTTTGACATAAAATTCTAACAACTTCTGCAAATGCTTCTCCTCTTACAAGATTTTTTCTAAGGGAGACAATCTCCTAAGCAATGAAATTTATGTCTGGCATGTTTGAAAAAGTCTTCTTTATAAATCTCCAAGATCTTATGGCAAAACTCTACTTATTTTAAACCTTCATTAATAAACTATTATACTATAACACTATGATACTCACAAGCAATTATATGTTTGGCTATACAGATCTATATGCCTATGTTAAAACCAAAAGAACAATCAAACATATTCTACTTACTTTAACATACATATAGTATAAATTATCTATTTCCATCCCACATCTCCCATAACACCGATTTGCAGCACTTTCAGAGGCAGTTGGTGGGTCCTTTCCATGCAAAATAGGTTCAATCCCCATGGAATGTATTTCCATATTTCTTAGATTGGTGTACACAAACTCATAAAGCAACTTGGGAATCTCACTCTCTGGTTTCCTCAGCAAAACAACTGAGGTCATCTGCTTTAAAGATACTTGTGAATAACCCATGGAGTCTGCAGAGAGTAACGTGTGACAAGACATGTTGGGGCAATGAATTCCCTCATTGTTAGACTGAGTCAATAGTATTT
Source organism: Acanthisitta chloris (assembly GCF_000695815.1). Classification (NCBI taxonomy): domain Eukaryota; kingdom Metazoa; phylum Chordata; class Aves; order Passeriformes; family Acanthisittidae; genus Acanthisitta; species Acanthisitta chloris. Next base: position 8,500 of record NW_008666767.1, on the reverse strand, counting down.
TTAGGTTATTTCTCTGGCTCTACAAAGAGCAAGAGTGTCCTCCTGTAAATCACCAAAAACACAGAAATCACAAAATTCTCCTGCCTTGGGATAACCAAATGGAAGAACTCAAAGACACCCCTGGTAATTGCAGCAAAACTTCATGGCTTTTCCTATCAATTTGCAAAAAAAAGAGACCACAAGTCACTCAGATGAGAAGTCTCCATTCTGTATTTAGGACTGTCAAGCTAGAAATGCGCAGTTCACATGTAACCATACAGCAATTGTGGAGAACGTCAGACAAATCACATGCTGCACTTCCCCCCTGTGATAACTACTACAAACACAGAATGAGAGCTCTTCAAAGCAGCACTGCTTTAGCCTTTACATTTAATTTTAAAGCAAGGGCTCTCATCACACCACAATGCAGATACGTAGCCTGGAAGGGTCTGCTCTCAACCATCCTCACTGTCTCCTAAGAGCTAAAACTCAACAAGCCATTTCTGCTAATTGCCAGTGGCAGCTTTTACTCAATGTGAATTACCCTGACAGCATTACCTACCTACAGCCACACCTAAAGCAGGGTTAAAATGCACAAATGGAGACTTGATGAGCAATGAAAGAAATGTAACAGCCTTCAAGATGGTTCAGAAAACAGCCACAACTTTCACTGAACAGCATGGAGGTGACATACACAGAAACAGCTGCATTCTGCATTCCTGACGGATTCTCCTCCAGTTTAATCTTCATACTGCTCCCTCAAACCGCTGTGACTTCTCATTCATACTTGCTTTTTGATGCTAGGTTTGTACCTTCTTCTCCCTTAACATTTTAAGAAGCTTTATCCCAGCCTTGA
>NW_008666767.1:0-7645 GCF_000695815.1 Acanthisitta chloris | reverse complement strand
ATCTGTGACAGTCCTTGGCATTGTCCTTCACTAACAGGCCAAAGAAACTAAATCCATGCCACTAGGGAGAACAGAAAGTGTAAAACGCAAGATCTCTGCTTCTGTAAGCAATCCATTTTCACCTTCTTCAGAATTTACATTAAAATTCAAAGTTACTCACATTAAAAGTTGGGTCAGTATCTGCAATCCACAGACATTCAGTAAGAGTGAGGTCTTAAAATTTCATTAGCAGTGCCTACTGTTTCCTGTGCTTACCTTCCAGCTGCTTAATGCCAGAAATCAGCAAGGCACTCCTCTAATGTAACCACACTAACTACTTAGCCTCTTAAAAACAAACAAATGCCCCAAACAAAGCACACAAAAAAACCCCACAGAAACCTTTTAGCCAGAAATGATCTCTTCTTTACATTTTATTTGTATATAAACAGACTGGTACATAAAAACAAAAAATACTGCAACTAACTGCAAGCAGGAAGCAAAGCAGCTACACTGTGACAGAAAAGGCATGGGCCATGGCCTGGACAGCCAGGAACAGGAAGACCTCAAAACCATCAAGATCATCAGTTTGATAATTCTGTGCCTTTCATGTTTGCAGAGTGCTGGGCAGTCCAGGTTATCTGTCTCACACAGTGTTTCACATTAGGCTGCTGCCTGGAGCACACTGAAAATGGGCTGTGCTAAAAGATGAGTGGCACCATGAGTTGGATGGCAGGGGTACTTGAAAGGGGAAGTTGCTCCTGAAAATATGCTCTGCCTATTAAACATTACAACTGGGTTCTAAGTAGAGAGGTCCTAACTTGCTGCAACACTAAATAGACAGAGCTTACCACAGAGAACTTGACAAGAGACATCCCTAGGATGTTTTAATCTGTTTTCCTGAACAAATTATTCTGAAATACATAACAGCAAAGTTATTTCCCTGCAATAAGAGGAAATGGAGCCTAAAACTCTTGATCTTTCAGATTTGTGTGCTTCATTTCAAAGCACAAAATTAAGTGATGTGCAATTACTCATACAGAATAAAGATAAATCTTTGCAGAATCAGGCTTAAGCAAACCCAGGGTTAAGCAAAGCCAAGCAACACTGAGAATGAGGAGGAAGTGATGCAGTCCTAAGCAAAGGGTGGCACTGGCACAGGCATGTAAGTGCTGTTCTCTGCCAGGAAAGCTACTAAGAGCCTTGTCGTTAGTGTTCGTAAATGAGGCCTTAGCAACCCAATCATACAACTCTCTGTCGTGGATGCAGGACAAAAGTAAAGCCAATGAAAGGGAAAAGTTACTGTACATAGACCCTTTGAGTTCAATATGGTTTGAATTTGCTTTGTCTCCCATGCCTAATGCGCTTCTACTTAGTTAAAAGTTTTTAAACCAATCAAACTCTTAGAAGTATCATCCCAAAACAAAAACATACATCTGTTGTGGCATATCATGAGTGGGGATATGGTCTATGAAAATAAGCAGAAAGATACAGTTTGATGAAAAAGTCAGTGTCACACACAATATGACATTTCCAAGAACCATGACTTTGTTTCTGACCCTAACACTGCAATTTTTTTTGCAACCAGAACCACCTATTATTAAAGGCAAATAGGAAGTTCTTCCTTGCTATTTCAGCAGCAGAGAAGACAAGCAGAAGGTGCACTCTGCTGCTTCAACTCATTTGAGTAGCTTGTTAATGAAGCATCAGGAACAACAGCCTTGTCCAAATGCCATTCTTGGCCCTGGGCCCAACTGCACAAATACTCACTATCAGAGTCAAGCACGATACACACAGTCATAAACACTGCTCCACTACAGTGAGCACAAAATTAGATCAGAGACAACCTCTGCACCTTCAAGCATGCAAAAGAAAACCCAGCCAAGCAAAGGAGTTCGGACTCTGCTTGTCTCTAACTTCATATATACACACCAAGGTAAGCTGGCTTTAAGCAAGAGACATAAAACAAATCCATGACTCTTACCAGAGGAGCTCTTGCTACTTGGCACTGCAAAGCAAAACTGGGTCCATCATCTTCTCCCTAGCCAAGATTCCTTGCAAACCAGCAACATCTGCACGTATGCTCACGTATACACGCAGGTGTCAAAGATTCCAGTAATAAGACTTCAAATAGTTAAATATTTGTTTTGTGTATGCTTTTTGTTATCAGGGAGTGAACCCCAAATTCAGTGAATGTCCCTGTAGGCCATCCCAAGGCTCCTCTGAGGTCTGTTGCAGAGGCTAATCCAGGCACCAACCCACTGGTCCCACAGGTCAGCAGACTTGCCAGCTGCACATTGCTTTTCTCTCACAGCAGAAACATCATCTACAGTTAATCTTACAGTCACTTCTTGCTTTTTTAAAATCCTATTAAAAACAGACCATCCAGAAACCATGAAACCACGTGATACTGGACATTTGTGTGACTTCCTCCAATTCAACTGGTTCAATGGGCACATTTCAATAACAAAAATGCTTTCTTTAATTCTACAGAGATAAAGCAATGAGTCTTCTAAAGAGAGACACAAATTACTTTGTTATTAGAACACATGGAGAGGATTAAACTCCCAAAGGCCCCATGAGGAGATCCTAAGAGTTAAGTGCATCTGCCTCACCTGCCACCTATCCCTTACCACTCAACCTGGAGCTCTGTGGCTCAACAAAAGATAATGGTGATCATTACACACATTTTCTGACATAGCAGGAGCTCAACAGCACTTTATCTGATCATTTATTTACCTAAAAAATAATAGTTGTCTCTTACCTAAGCCATCTGGCACATGCTGTAAAATCCCTGCAGTAGAAACAGAGGGCAAACAACCAGTGGCAGTTCCACACATAGACATTACTATTCTGCAAGGATTGCTGATCACAGTTTCAGGGGATCCCATGTAATCCACTAATTAGGTAAATATTTTATCATGATACTCAAAGAATTAAACAAATTAGACCAATTATTATAAATGAGACCTTTACAGACCTTTAAATGCAATAAAGAATTCACAGAACTTTCAAGATTAGTTCTAGAGAATAAAAAGAGAACATTTTAAAATATAAAGCTATGATCTCCTCTCCTCAAAAGTAGCTCCCAATGATGCTACATTTACAGTGTTCTGTTAGGACTACAGGATAAATCCTCCCAAAAACTATGTGTGGGCTCTGAGAAGCTTTCACAAGCAGCTTGCTATCTCTCTGTCCCCACCAGAGTGGCATCATTTCCTCCTCTGGACACACTCAGCACCCAGGGGAGCAGCACTGGTGCAGACTGGGCTCCGACTCAAACCATCACTCACTTTGCTTCCCAAGGCTCACAGTTAATTTAAACAAGAGTGATAGATTGCTGACATGTCACAAAACTGCTGGTAGAAAGCTAGGAGTTTTTTCAGTATCAAAGGTTAATCCAAGTCTTGTTAGACTGTTGGGTAATTACATCCTCAGCACCTTCAGTTCAAAGGCAATAGGAATAAAGTGGGTGCACACTGTTGTGAGTTGTCACTGGCAGAAATGCCAGCATTCCAGTGACACAGCAGGTCCCTGAAGCAGAGAAGCAACTGAAATATTTCCCTTCCGCTGCTTCAGTCGCTTTTAAGAAGACACAGAAGAACAGTTAAAAAGTATCCTATGAAGGTTCACTTTCATGTGCAGACGCAACTGCTTGCCAGTACACATTTGATTTCTGCAACAGCCTCTCTGCTCTGAACTGCTTGGGTCCAACTCAGAACCTGAGCAGGATACCCAAGCTGGGTGTGATGAACACCTCCCACCTCTGCAGTGCTGGGCAATGGAACTCTGGAAGGACAAAGCAGTGATCTACTGAGTCAAGTGGTTACTGTGTTAATGCTTAGAAAATACTTAGGTCACATGCAATAGTTTGAACAGTAACATACAGGACTATATAACTAAGACAACTTTTTTTTCAACTCCAAAGAAAAGCCCACTAATAGGCACAGCTGTTTTGAAGCAGTTGTATTTTCTCTTATGCTCAGGTTAGTTTTTGCTGTATTTCCCTCTCCGTGTACCACTAACATACCCAAGAACAGCCATAACCTGGTCAGAATCTACTGTTTGCCATTTTTGCTTGCAAGGACCTGGCACAACTGCAGGACAACACCAAGTCTTGTAACTCCCTGGCTTCACACCCAGAGCAGCTGCTGCAGACAGCCCTGGGGAAGCAAGAAAGAGCCACTTGCAATGCTGGGGACTGCACAAGCAGCTTTTTGTTCTATGCAGTTTCCTCTGACACTTCTCTAACTCAATTTACTGCTCATAAACCCTCAAACTGAACCATTTCAAGGTCAGCTACTGAGTTCAGCTTGCCCAGACTGTGCTTTCCAGCAAAAACTGTTTACTGATTCCTCTGTGTTCAAAGAACATTTCCACTCCCTTTAACTGAAATTGGATTAGGCCCTAAGTTAGGAGCAAGCTAGCTGGAGCTGGCTGTCCCTCATCTCAAAGATAATGGAAAGGGAGGAGCATATTGGTAGCAGTGAGAATGAAAATAAATGGATGTCTGACTGAATGGATAAGTAAATAAATCAGTGCACTGCAGACAGCCATACAAAACCAAAACAAAAAATCCCAAGAGGGCACAGCAGTATGCTCTAGGAAAGCACAGCATGAAACAGAAACAACTCAAATACAGGGAAAAAAGGGATGGAAATGGAGAACAAAAATAACTAAATTATGTGAACTCTCCACTCTGACTTTAAAAGAGGTGGCACAAACACAGTGTCTGATCTGCTTTGATTTTCGTGTACAGGCAAGGAGAGCACATCCTGGGCCTTGGTTTCACACCCCTGAAACTCACAGAGGTGATGCCTAACAAGAAACGTGGTGGTTTTGGCAGTGTGAGGAAGTCAGGTGAGTTCCAGTTCTAGGCAAAGTGTTCTCACTTGTTCTTAATTTCCAAGGAAAGCAAATTATACTTAACAAAAGGCAACACATGGCCTAGATTGTCCCTATCAGTTTTTATGGGTCAGCAGAAGTAGGTATATCTGTTGTTGGTCAACAGTTACTAAAAGGCTGATCAATTACATCCAAACACCACTCAGCAGGGCTTCCATGATCCAGGAAAAACATCAGGATTCTCCTATGTTTGTTTCCAAAGTCAAAGAATCAAAACTTACAGAAATTAGCTTAGATCAGGACCACCAACCTGCCAGTGACAGGTATCCAACAGGATGAGGCCCAAAGGCATAGTATTTTGAATAGGAATCCCTGGGATATAACCCATGGAGCAGATTTAAGCTGCTGCACCCCAAAACTGAAGCTAATGCCTTCCAGCAGAGCCTTAATTTGCAGTGTCACTGGGCACAGAGCCAGTCCCTCAACTTAAATCTAAATTTCCAGATTAACTACAACCATGTGCACCTATGAGGCAAGTCACCAAGTTTAGACACACCCCTGGATGAACCAAAGCAACAGGACTTTCACAGGATTGGCAGGACTTGATAAATCTATATCACTGGTTTCTGACAAAAAATAATTTAGACTGGGAAAATAAAAGTTCCTTTCAGCTATTTCAAGATGTGGTTGGGACAGTGGGTGGTATTTCTATTCTGGCATGCAAAGAAACCAAATTTGAAGGCAGAACAAAGTTGGACACACTGGAGCATACAGTAGAAAGCCCCACTTCCACCACCACCAGCTGGAAACAAGAAGTGTGTTACTCCTGTTCTCAGACAACCTTTGAAGAGATGCTGACCACTTCTTTGCAATACTGGTCATCCAGTTACTAACAGAAGTTACCAACCATTGTTTCAAGTTATCTGAACACAGCTGCTTGAACAATGAGGGCAAGTCAGGACGTGGGTGTCCAGAGGGAGAGGGTAAGAGGGCTGCCAGGTACATCATTTCAGGACACACACAGCAGCAATGATGTGCTGAAAATTCATACCTGACCCTGCTTGGCAGTGAAACAGCTATGCCAATACCATACGATAAGAGTTGAAGCTGTACTGGAAGCTCTGGGACTTTAAGCAGCTGCCCTGAATGACAATCCTGACTCTGCCTGCCTGTATAAAAAAGATGTGAAATTCGCTCTTTCTGTGCCTACATATGGTTCTAAAGAGGACAAGAACAGCCTGTGGTGTGAGAGTAAAACACAGAAGCAATTTTGCAGGCCTTCAGCACCCAGTGAGTCCCTACTCTAGGATCATCCTTGTGCTTGTTTTGACTTTGTGTTTGCCTTTTTTACCTCTGCATGCTATGACCTTAAATCCATTATTTATGTTACCTAATCAAGGATGAGATACTGAATGTGATTTACGCAGCATGCTGCCTTTACTTGGGGAAAAAAGCCAGCAGAGAGGGAAGGCAGCAGAGTCTCTCTTGAAGACGCAGCAGGTTTCCTACCCTGGCCTGCCTGGTTCTGAGCCAGGCCTTCCTCAGGAACTACAACAGGCCTTGAGCTTTCCACTGTAACGCAGGACCAAGACAACAGCACACCCACATTTTCAGAGCAACTTCTGACCAAAGGATTCAACCACTCAAGGAAGGGAATTCAAGGTCAGACTGGATTGGAAATGCAACTTCTGACCAAAGGATTCAACCACCCAAGGAAGGGAATTCAAGGTCACACTGGGTTGGAAACAGAAAGAAAAAGAAAGTATTCTGATCAACACTCTATGACACATTTCAGAGGGAACAACCCTGCAGTACCATGGCTCTCTTGACCGGAAAGGCGATTTTCATCCCTTTGGGCAAGGATAGTTCAAAGAGATATTCTTCTATGAGACACAAGACACCAAGATGTCTCATATCACTGATGCATTTAGCATTCTTTAGGGGGTGCAGGCATGCATCTCACCTCCTCATGTTCAATCTCTCCTATACAAATACACTACTCAGATATGGTCAAGCCTATTGAAGGGACTGTCCAGTTTGATTTGTCCTGAAGCACAGTCAATGTGCTGTCCCACCACTTCTCAGTAGAAAGACTCGACAAATAAGGTGCAATGTGCTGTCCCACCACTTCTCAGTACAAAGACTCTACAAATAAGGTAACATTCATTTCAAAACAAAAATCTGTTTCCTTTCCTTCCTCACACAAAGTGCTAGACTGGGGACAATTCTGGAGCATTTCATAAAGAGGCTCAAGGACCTGGATGGCACAGCTTTCCTAACAACACGCTTGGACTGTGCAAGAAGTATTTGGAGTTTGCCATGTTGTACAGCAGTGCTGAGTTCTGGTAAACCCAGTCAACCCTTCTGCCCTTAAAAACACGTTGCCTGTCATTCTTTTTAGATACTTGCGCTAGCTCAAGGCAGAGCAATGAAAACAATGCATTGCCAGAGGATAAAACAACCATTTCCACATCTCAGTTCGCAGGCTTTGCCATCATCAAGATGCGTAGAGCAGTAACAGTTTCCAGGTAAGAGCTGGTGAGATACTAACGCACGAGACCAAACAGATTAGAGAAATGTCTGATTAAAGAGCATATGAGAGTCACGCTGCGCATCCCTGCTGACTGCAGGGCTCCTGAACGGCTGCCAGGAGAATAAACATAATCCAAAGGTGCAGTGTCACCAAAACGGGGAGCTGAAAATCAAAGCGCTAATGTCGCACAAGTCGTTTTTCCCCGCGGAACGGGACGGTGTTTCCGAGGGCGGCACAGACCCGCGTGGCTCGGCCGTGCCGACCCGACCCGACTCGCCGCTCCGCGGGGCG